>NC_036852.1:8541385-8635659 GCF_002910315.2 Salvelinus sp. IW2-2015
ACACACACACCACACCACACACACACACACACACACACACACACACACACACACACACACCACACCCACACACACACACACACCACACACACACACACACACACACACACACACAAACACACACACACACACACACACACACACACACACACACAGTATCATCAAAATGTCATCACAGTTAAACAAAAGTTTCAAATGACTTGAGTTGATACATTTCATTGTGCCTTATCAATTGACTTCTCCCTATTTTCCCTCCTCCCCCTAACCATTTCTCTTTTGATTGATTTTGTATTGCTTTTTTTTCTTGGCCCGGCGGCATACCACAAGCATTCCAAAGTACAACAAAGAAAACAACTGGTGGATGTGAAAGCCAGAGAACATAACCGACGAAAAGGAGGCATACGAGGAAAGGTTCTGTGGGCTGCTCACGGTGGCTCTAATGACTCCGGCTGACTAGCTGTCTCTTCCTGCTGTCGGCACTACAGTGGGCAAAACGTTAAGAAAAGAGGAGCAACACCATTACTTTGCCACGTTCAGAAGGGCTGGAGGCATGTGTTAATTACTGAGTAAAGCACAAGCTAAAAAGGTGTAACAGCCCAGATATTGGAAGCCGTATTCGGTCGCCACAACAACACACCTTTGTTCACCAATTAGATTTGCCACCTCATGTTTCATGTCTGTTGCTATACTGCTAGCAGCCTAATCACAGACACTTAGAAGATTATTAGGTCTCCAACATGATGGGATAATCACAGATAGGAGGAATTGATTATTATTGTTATTTTTTCTAAATATTGGGTGGTATCACTATGTTGTATAGAACAAATATCTAGTCTATTTAGGAATGCGATAGACAGTGGTAGTAGTGCCACGAAGCAAAGCTGTCTTTATATAGTATATGCTTTACTTTCTGTAAATAAGAATATATAAATTGCTAATTTGCTAATTGCTAATTTGCATAGTAGCTAACTTGCCGATCGAAAGGGAGGCAGAAAGAGAAAGAGGATGTTACTTAGAGAGAACAGGAGCGAGAGAGAGAGAGGAGGGAGGGGGGGGTGTATCACGTGAAATAAAACAAACATATTGGCTCTGATTTCATCAGATAGGTGGCAGCAGGGTCCCAGTGCTGGTCTGAATTACAGCTGTTTATCTTCCAGCTTTCTTCAAGATTAATTATATGCAAATGTAACACTGTGAATCATGGGAATACCTGCCAGAACCCTTATTAATACCTTCACTTAAAAACCCCTCCGCTGGAATCATTCATTTGCTAAAGCAAGGCAGCGATACCCTTCATTCTCCCCCTCTCCTCTCCCCCTCTCCTCTCCTACTCTCCTGAAAAACAATGCATGGATGGATGCCCAATTAGTTCAGAAGCACTCTTATCCTCCCTTCAGCCCCTGTGGCCCTCAGAGGACACCACGATAACCTGGCAACCTAGGTGGAGGTGCAGCCAAGTAGAGAGCGTTTGAAGGCTGCGGCTTGGCCGCCATCACGTCGAAGAAGGAACGAATTCCGGCACCATGTCATCCAGTACAAAGGATAAAAACAGATTCAACCGGAAATTCAATGTGGCACCACATATGGGATACATGAGGGTGCTTATACGTTCCTCTCCCTTTTTCTTGAAAATACTAAAGGAAAAGTTGCCCTGCATGTGAAGCTGGTGTCATGTGTAGCCATCATAAGGTCTGTATAGATCTGTGTTTAATTTGGGGGCTGGGTGGTGGCAGGGAGGGGAGATCTGAAGCCGCCACAGGTTTGTGGCAGATGGCTCAGTGTCAGCTATGACAGGCAGCCAGTTCTCTGGCTTCCCCAGCAGATTTTTGCCTCCCTCACCCCTCCCTCCGCCCTCTTCCATCCCCCTCCGCCCCCTCTTTCCATCTTCTTGGTCCCCTCTCCCACCACTTCTTKTCTSTGATCAGGTAAATATGGGCACACTRTGGAAAGTTCTGCGGATGGATTCCGCCCCGGGGCGGCAAGTTTGTGACTTCGCCCCATCTGTCACAGATTTTCAACTGGCTCCGGCTGCCAGGAGGGACCTGGATTCTGTCCGTGCTCTCAGAGCTCAGAACTGCTCAAAGAATGCAGAGAGAGAGAGAGAGAAAGAGAAAGAGAGAGAGAGAGAGAGAGAGAGAGAGAGAGAGAGATAACACATTTGTGGTGTAAATGACTCAGTGAATGATTAGTGTGTCAGTGTTTCCTTCATTACCTGCTTCTCCCACTGATCTAATAAACTTCTACATGTCACATCTCCTCAGCAAAATCCTTCCATAAAGCAAACAATCGACAACAAAACCCCAGAACTTCAGTTTTATATTAGACACATTTTAAACCGACGGATAGTTTAGCTTTGATGTGGACGCCAAATCCAGAGCCCTCTATTCAACTAAGGCGCACGACATATCCATATTGTTGCCACAGAACTTGTCACCTAAATGAGTGATCATCTGAAAGATTGAAAGTTTGGGAAAATCTGAAAGATTGAAAGTGAACCATATTTGAGAGAAAAAGATTAGAGTAGGAGAAAGAGAACACTTTCATAAAATATGTGACGCACATTCGCCATATGATGGATGCTTACCACGTTTGTTGGCACGTACTTTAACTGAATAAATGAAAGTCAGGATTAGTGGTCTTTAAGTGGTGGCATTGCATATGGAACTGCTTTATTTTTGACACCTTTAATGGAAATCACAATACAGTTAAAGTTCAAGAACTTCCATAACCACTTTCTTATCCCCTCATTAAGCATTGTCCCAGTACAGGGAGGAGATACAGTGCGGAACATCCCTGATTTCAAGCAAAGCCAAGATGTGACCAACCGACGTTCATTCTCACAATTTCACCAAACAATCAAATTAGGGTTATCTGAATAATACTGAGACTATGTTGAGAAACTGTTGAAGTCAATTTCACAGGAACTTTTTCTTTTTTGGGTGGCGGATTGCTACAATCAATACAAAAGTAGTCTGGAATAGAACGTCAACCATATTGAAAATGCATAGGATGATAGCTGGTGTGCTATATGCTCCAGGCTGTTATAAATTAGATGAAGATGTCTTAAACGCCACCAGCATCTCTCGACGGGATGGAAACTATGTGATGTAAAACTCTTGTTCGACATTTCCCATGGACCTTTGGGTTGAAAGAGAGAGTGGGTGGACTGATGGGGAGGTACATAATTGATTAATGACTTATTTTTCACTCTAAGGCCTCTACTTTTCTATTTTCTTTCAGGATGCGGAGAGCCTCATTCATTTAACTTTAATTTACGAGGGACTATAGCTAGGTGGGACTGTGTCTCGGTGTTCAGCATATCACTAAGGAGAGGATGTTGTATCAGGAGAAGTTTTTGTTCAGGACTTCCGACTGTGTTGGTGGCAAAATGTGTAAATAATGTATATATAAAGTGGAAGGATTCTTGATCACTCGACTATGGCTAACAGAGTATTGAAAACTAGATGTAAATCAGACTAGTTTATACATGTCATGTATACAGTGCTGTGAAGAAGTATTTGCCCCCTTCCTGATTTCTTATTTTTTTGCACGTTTGTCACACTTAAATGTTTCAGATCATCAAACAAATTTAAATATTACACAAACCCAAGTAAACACAAAATGCAGTTTTTAAGTGATCATTTTATTTATTAATAAGGGAAAAAGCTATCCGAACATTCATGGCCCTATGTGACAAAGTAATTGCCCCCCCCCCCCTTGTTAAATCATTAATTTATTATGGTTAATCACATTTTTTGGAAAGCTGAGTTCAATTTCACTAGCCACACCCAGGCCTGATTACTGCCAGACCTGTTGAATCAAGAATCACTTAAATAGAACCTGTCTGACAAAATGAAGTAGGCCGAAAGATCTCAAAAAGCAAGACATCATGTCGCGATCCAAAGAAATTCAGGAACAGATGAGAAACAAAGTAATTGACATCTATCAGTCTGGAAAGGGTTACAAAGGCATTGCTAAAGCTTTGGGACTCCAGCGAACCACAGTGAGAGCCATTAACCACAAATGGAGAAAATCTGGAACAGTGGTGAACCTTCCCAGGAGTGGCCGGCCTACCAGAATTACCCCAAGAGCGCAGCGACGACTCATCCAAGAGGTCACAAAAGAACCCACAACAACGTCAAAAGAACCCACAACAGCATCTAAAGAACTGCAGGCCTCACTTGCCTCAGTCAGTTTTGCCTCAGTTAAGGTCAGTGTTCATGACTCAACCATAAGAAAAAAATGGAATCCATGGCAGAGTTCCAAGGCGAAAACCACTGCTGACCAAAAAGAACATAAAGGCTCATCTCACTTTTGGCAAAAAACATCTTGATGATCCCCAAGACGTTTGGGAAAATATTCTGTGGACTGACGAGACAAAAGTTGAACTTTTTGGAAGATGTGCATCCCGTTACATCTGGGGTAAAAGTAACACAGCATTTCAGAAAAAGAACATCATACCAACAGTCAAATATGGTTGTGGTAGTATGATGGTCTGGGACTGCTTTGCTGCTTCAGGACCTGGACGACTTGCTGTGGTTGATGGAACCATGAATTCTGCTCTTTACCAAAAAATCCTGAAGGAGAATGTCCGGCCATGAGTTTGTGACCTCAAGCTGAAGCGCACTTGGGTTCTGCAGCAGGACAATGATCCAAAACACACAATGATCCAAAACACAAGTCCACCTCTGAATGGCTTAAAAAAATGAAATGAAGGTTTTCGAGTGGCCTAGTCAAAGTCCGGACTTGAATCCGATTGAGATGCTGTGGCGTGACCTTACAAAGGCGGTTCATGCTCGAAAACCCTCCAATGTGGCTGAATTTAACATTTCTGCAAAGAGGAGTGGGCCAAAATTCCTCCACAGCGATGTGAAAGTCTCATTGCCAGTTATCGCAAACGCTTGATTGCAGTTGTTGTTGCTGCTGATGGTGGCACAACCAGTTGTTCACATAGGGCCATGAAGGTTCGGATAGCTTTTTACCCTTAATAAATCAAATCATCAATTAAAAACTGCATTTTGTGTTTACTTGGGTTATCTTTGTGTAATATTTAAATTTGATTGATGATCTGAAACATTTAAGTGTGACAAATGTGCAACAAAAAAAAAAGAAATCAGGAAGGGGGCTGTCAACAGTGTGCGCAACTGGTGAACTGAAGTCAGGTGCAGCAGAGCAGAGATGAGTGAACAGGCACACTTTATTTAGCAGAAGGAGAACAGTCAGACGCAACTGCGTAACGACACTCAAGGCAAAAGAGAATAGCGCACTCGTCACACAAATAATGTACAGCATACAATACCATGGGTTCCAAACAAGACCCGGCGAAAAACCAGCATGAAGCGTCACACATGACACGTAACGAACAATTACACACACAGACATGGGGGGAACAGAGGATAATATACACGTAGAGTGATGAGGGGATGTAAAACAGGTGTGCGGAAAAACAAGACAAAACAAATGGAAAATGAAAGGTGGAGCGGCGATGGCTAGAAGACCGGTGATGTCGACCGCCGAGCGCCCCCCCCGAACAAAGAGAGGAGCCGACTTCGGCGGGGGTCGTGACAGGGGCAAATGCTTTTTCACAGCACTTATGTATATCATGTTGTGGGGGTGCTTTGCTGCAGGGAGGACTGGAGCACTTCACAAAAAAAATGGCAACATGAAGAAGGAAAATTATGTGGATATATTGAAGCAACATCTCAAGACATCAGTCAGGAAGTTAAAGCTTGTTCGTAAATGGGTCTTCCAAATGGACAATGACCCCATGCATACTTCCAAAGTTGTGGCAAAATGGCTTAATGACAACAAAGGCAAGGTATTGGAGTGGCCATCACAAAGCCCTGTCCTCAATCCTATAGAAAATGTGTGCGCAGAACTGAAAAAGCATGTGCGAGCAAGGAGGCCTACAAACCTGACTCAGTTACACCAGCTCTGTCAGGAGGAATGGGCCAAAATTCACCCAACTTGTTGTGGGAAGCTTGTGGAAGGCTACCCAAAACATTTGACCCAAGTTAAACAATTTAAAGGCAATTATACCAAATACTAATTGAGTGTATGTAAACTTTTGACCCACTGGGAATGTGATGAAATAAATAAAAGCTGAAATAAATAATTCTCTCTACTATTATTCTGACATTTCACATTCTTAAAATAAAGTGGTGATCCTAACTGACCTAAGACAGGGACTTTTTACTAGGATTAAATATCAGGAATTGTGAAAAATGGAGTTTAAAATGTATTTGGCTAAGGTGTATGTAAACATCCGACTTCAACTGTGTATATATATATACAGTATATAATACTGTATATACTCTATGAGTACCTTTTCAGAGCTACGCTTTTTAGGTGGTCTGCTGTGGTCTCTGACATCAAAGGAAGATTTTTTTTAAACAAGTGAGAAAGTGTATGATCATCTATATGATTATACTGAAGTCATGTCATGCCAAGTCTGCATGCCACTGTCAAGTCTTTAGTATTAGGTATTAGTATTTCCTGCCTTCTACTGCCTGGTAATGATCTCGGACCATAGAACTGATAGTTAGCATTTTTAACCATTATGATCCTGACTCTGAGCCATTACCCATTCAATAGACAGTGGAAGGTAATGGCTTTGAAACACTTTGAGTGTAAAATTGAGTTTTTCTCACCGGTCAAATAATCTCTCCTTGCATGTTAACTTTGTCATATTTTACCTATTTATTTGGTAAAACATGCCGTAATAATATGAATATATTACAATACAGTGGCATACCGTAGCTTTCAGACTTTGAATTCAATAACTATACAGAAGTAGGAAATCAGTATAATGTCGGCGGTAGTTAATGTAAATGGGATGTACAGTATGAGAGAATTATTCATCTTCCTTAGGGCAGACACTTGGAAAAGGACTCAAATATTGTAGATCAAAATGGCGTAACAGCTATTTTACCTATTGACGGTTTAACAGTCATATACTGTACTAAAGTCTTTGCAAAATAATTGTGCGTAGGGTCAGTAAAAGCATTTACTATAAGTCCCTTTTATACTGGAGACTCATTCAAAGTGACACCCTTGTGACTGTTTTGTTGCTTGCTTGCTATTCACAAGGATTGTTTGAATTAGAAAAGCCCTTAATCGGTATTCTCAGTTTTCCTTTCACTCCAAGACGTGTAGAATTTTCTTTTCACTGGCACATATTTTTTACATGAACACAGTATTCTAAGCTGACAATGAACAGGAGTGTCCTACATAATAGTAGCTCACCTTTTTAAAGACAAAGGATAGAAAGGAAAAGCAGAAAGTTGTTTTTGACCTGAAAGGATCCTGTTTTTTCTCTCCTTGACATACTTTCTCTCCATTTTACCACAATTTGAGTTCATGTTCATCTAATTTCACTTACTATCTTAACATGGTGTCCTCTGGCAAATGTCTGGCCTCCTGCAAAACCCCGTAGCCTTTTAAAGAGTGGCTCAGGTATAGAAATTCAGCTGCAGGAAAAATAGATACATATTTCATGAAACAAAAACCTCAAAGCAGAACCTAGATATTAGTCACTTTAGTAATTAAAAATGTATATTGCTCTGTGCAGTCTCATGTTGTGCATTATTAAAACCTGATTTTTCGAAGTTACATCGGCTCAAAAGGATTTTTAATGCCAAACAGTCCCTCAGAGTGACTATGTGCACTTCACTCGTCTCCTGTGGGTGAATTAACGAGTCCTGTACCGAATGGAAAAACATGTACAAATGTATATCGGCAGGAATCTTCCCACCAGGTATGAAAGTGACACAGAAATAAACCCAAATCCGAGATGCACAAAACATACAGTTGTAACCCAAATAACAAAAGCATACATATATTAAATGTTCTACCAAAAACACTGTCACTTGTTAAGGTTTTCTATTAAATATGAATAAGATTATGATTAACATTAGGGGGAAAAATCCAACAAAAAGTAATTATTGTCTACTGTATATTTACAGGGATGGTAGTTCCCAGTAACAGCCAACTCAGAAACACACGTAGAGGCCACATAACTTATTAAAATGATTACCTTGGTGGAGTAGCAGAGTAAAGTCCTTTAATTCAGACTTGGTTAAGGTTAGCCAGTAGTGTGATCATCTCCTTTCTGCTCCATATGAGGTGAAAGCATTGGTATGCTGCCTTAAAATAGGCATCAGTGTTTACACCAAGGGAAAGCCCCAAATCTGCTCCCCATTAACAGCTGTTGCAATAGAAACATGGCTCATGCCACTAAAATAATTTTGAAATAGCACAGGCTATTGGAAAATGGAAAATTACTTCACAGCGTGACTTAAAGGGGCAATCTGCTGCTGTCACATCCATTTTTGGACACAATTTACTGATATGTGCCCATTGATTATTGAAGAATATAATGCATAAATGTTTAGCTCAACTATTGTACCCCATCAGAAGCTTGTTTTACTCCAATGTTTGTAAGCAAAGTAAGTGTAAACAAACACTACAGAGCCTCAAAGCATGGTCAAAACTACAATTGTGATATGAATGGTCAGTCCTTGCATCCTAGCTTTGCCTATCAATTTGAGAGTGGTTACATTTCTCCAGCCCCATCCCTCAGCTTTTTACCAAAACAGGGGCGGGTACACTTTATTACTGTTTCAACTGCTGACTGCCGCTTTAAGATGTAACTTTCTCCCAAAAATAATAACAAAATGTCCCATATTAGCTGTTTAAATGTTCACGTTTGGTATTTGTATTTGGTGAACACAATCTGGCCCCAAAAAAGTATAGGTAGTAGCTTCGATATAAACATGGTGATGTTTTGAAATATATCAAAACATCTGCCTGACAAAAGGTTGTTTCACAGAAAACACACTTAGAATTTGAAGAAGCTGGCCTACTAGATATTGCTACAGCTAGCAGTACCAATACAGCTAGCTAGCACTGCATCTAGCTGTACTTTAGCACTTAGTTGTACAGCTACAGCTAGCTGTACGGCTACAACTAGTCCTAACGAGTCGTAACGACTAGCTATTTTCCCTTACACATTAAAACTGAAAAGTGAACGCAGATAAAAGCACACACACATGAAAACTTAATTAATATGGACAACAGCAAATTGCACAAAGTCATATCTTATCACGAATATTCAAATTACAGTATAGAATTACAAGCTGGTAATTCCTTCAAAAGAGTTCCAATTATTTATTAAATGCACATTGAAGCACATAAAAAGTATTGCCATTGTAACCACTCACTCAATCAAAAGGACGTGATAACAAAAACAATACAGAGATTTGAGCGTCGTCAGTTTTGCATTCTGTGTGTGGTTTACTTTCATAGGAGGGAAGCCTTTATGTTGTCTCTTTATACGCGATACAGCTCACATATAAAATGAACCCTGCATAATCTATTACGGTCTAAATGTAATTTGAATTGAATCAGCGTCAAAAAGGCAAACAATGATGGCTCTGTGGCAATTAATAAATTGTCTGCGAAATCTATGAGGCTTAATATGAATTTCTATTCAATTCGAGTCCATTAACTGTAAGTGCACGTAGTTATTATTGGGCTTTTGATTCTGCAACACTTCCCTGATAATTTTGTTTAGTAAAATGACTTCTTTCCCTGAGGGGCTTAAAGGGACTCCGGCTGCATCCCTATTCCCTACATAGAGCGCACTTCTTTTGACCAGAGCACTATGGGCCTGGTCAACAGTAGTGCACTACATAGGAAATAGTGTACAATTTGGGTGCCCAGCCTATGCCACCATCCACTCATAAATGAATGAATCAGATAGTTTAGACTTGGCTCTAACGAAGTTGACACAACCCTGACACCTTTGTCAAGCAATAAGAGGAAAAGGTGTATTCATAAATCATATGCTTTTTTACTGAGATATGAAGGGTGGGAAACACCTCATTATGTAGAAATGAAAAGGGAAGGAAAGTAAAAGAGACTATGACTGCTACTGGTTGGAAAGTAAATACAATGAGGTGATTAAAATAGGTCTGCTTTAAGCATGCTGCTAATTAAATGGATATGCTAATGCTGTCATACTTAGCAGATGGAATTACAATGACTTACTGTCGTGCACATGTTCTGCTATTCTTAACATGACACGGAACCCCATGTGGGAATCATACTTTACCAGCAAATGTTGTTCCACAAGCAACCCGCCCCTCCCTCAACACCCAGGCATTCCACCACCCACCCAGCCTTGTTCAAAAACATGGAGAAAACAAGAAGTGAGAGAGGATGAAAGAATCGAACCACCGTGAACTTCAGTGCCAGAGTTATGCCAAGGGGCAGAGTCAGTGAGCATAAGTTTTATCGTTATTTTGTTCTTTTTTCATACTTTTAAGATTCCTGACCACTGCTAGAGTCATACAGGACAACATAGTTGGTACAAAGACAGCGGGTGGCCGCTATCACTGCTCCCCATTAGTTTGGTTGTAATGACTGTAAAAGTGTAGTGTTTCAAGTAAACTATGTGGGACAAAAAATGACCATTACCTCAAAGTGGGATGTGACCATACAAACTCAGAACAAGACATTGCAAGACCCAGTTAAGCTCTGCCTCTATCTTTCCTTGATATGGGGCAGACTCCATCAGTGTCAAAACGCCTGTCTACTTCCTTTCTTCTGGTCCAGACGCTGTTGCCTGTAGCAAATGCATATGGGTGAAAGGAACGGCAGACAAGCTGGGTGGTGTTAGATCAAAATACTGAGCCATTCCCCTCCAGCTCTCCGTTCAGACTCCTAGAGCTGGGTGATTGAAGTCGAGTAGACCGCAGCACGATGTCTGTCTGTTTGATTCGGTGGGGGGTCCACGTATTGTAGACTACATTGATGAAAGGAATTCACAGGTGATATACATTTTGGTAAGGTTAGGTAGGTCTGAATATAAAACAAATATCTGAAAGGTAGTGAAGGTCATTTTCACAAAGGAAAATGCATTTAATATAAAGCAACCACAAGACAAGATGATAACAAACAGAAGGGGTTGTTAATGTCATTCATATGTCACGTTTAAAAAAAAAAAACGTTTACTAGGAGACGTGAATCTAAATGTATTTAATACAGTATGAGGTTTAATGTTCCTTTAAGCTGTCATTGAAACGTATACCTGCTATCACTTCTGCTCTTAGCATGACCGGGATACTGATCGTCTAATGAGAGCCATACAGTTGATGAACTGAGTAACACTCAACCGTTGCCTTTTCTATTTCTGTCAAACCTAATGACATTAGCTCTGTGATTACCAGATTATTCACAGTTTCTTCCCTGGCAACTTTTGAGGTATGAGACCATTATTATTATTTTTCATTCCTTTACATATATTTACTCTGTTATTGCTTGTTGCATGCAGTGCCTTCAGAAAGTATTCATACCCCTTGACTTATTCCACATTTTGTTGTGTTACAGCCTGATTTCAAAATGGATTAAATCTATAATTTTCTTTACCCGTCTACACATAATACCAGATAATGACGCAGTGGAAATATATTTCGAAAATTGTTGGTCATTTATTGAAAATGACACAATACATGTCATAATCACCTTTGGCAGCAATTACAGCTGTGAGTCTTTCTGGATAAGTCTCTAAGAACTTTGCACACCTGGATTGTACAATTTTTGTACATTATTATGTTTAACATTTTTCAAGCTCTGTCAAGTTGGTTGTTGATGTGTGACAACCATTTTAATGTCTTGCCATAGATTTTCAAGACGATTTAAGTCAAAACTGTAACTAGGCCACTCAAGGACATTCAACGTCATCTTGCTAAGCTACTCCAGTGTATATTTGACCTTGTGTATTATGGTATCCATCAGATCCTCCTCTCCACCCTCTCCGAGCTGGGCATCTCCGGCGCGGCCCACGCTTGGATTGCGTCCTACCTGACAGGTCGCTCCTACCAGGTGGCGTGGCGAGAATCTGTCTCCGCACCACGTGCTCTCACCACTGGTGTCCCCCAGGGCTCTGTTCTAGGCCCTCTCCTATTCTCGCTATACACCAAGTCACTTGGCTCTGTCATATCCTCACATGGTCTCTCCTATCATTGCTATGCAGACGACACACAATTAATCTTCTCCTTTCCCCCCTCTGATAACCAGGTGGTGAATCGCATCTCTGCATGTCTGGCAGACATATCAGTGTGGATGACGGATCACCACCTCAAGCTGAACCTCGGCAAGACGGAGCTGCTCTTCCTCCCGGGGAAGGACTGCCCGTTCCATGATCTCGCCATCACGGTTGACAACTCCATTGTGTCCTCCTCCCAGAGTGCTAAGAACCTTGGCGTGATCCTGGACAACACCCTGTCGTTCTCAACTAACATCAAGGCGGTGACCCGTTCCTGTAGGTTCATGCTCTACAACATTCGCAGAGTACGACCCTGCCTCACGCAGGAAGCGGCGCAGGTCCTAATCCAGGCACTTGTCATCTCCCGTCTGGATTACTGCAACTCGCTGTTGGCTGGGCTCCCTGCCTGTGCCATTAAACCCCTACATTAAACCCCTACAACTCATCCAGAACGCCGCAGCCCGTCTGGTGTTCAACTTTCCCAAGTTCTCTCACGTCACCCCGCTCCTCCGCTCTCTCCACTGGCTTCCAGTTGAAGCTCGCATCCGCTACAAGACCATGGTGCTTGCCTACGGAGCTGTGAGGGGAACGGCACCTCCGTACCTTCAGGCTCTGATCAGGCCCTACACCCAAACAAGGGCACTGCGTTCATCCACCTCTGGCCTGCTCGCCTCCCTACCTCTGAGGAAGTACAGTTCCCGCTCAGCCCAGTCAAAACTGTTCGCTGCTCTGGCACCCCTGATCTTTTTCACCTGCTTGTCTCCACCCCCCTCCAGGTGTCGCCCATCTTCCCCACTTTTCCCCTGGGTATTTATACCTGTGTTTTCTGTCTGCCTCTGCCAGTTCGTCTTGTTTGCCAAGTCAACCAGCGGTTTTCTCTCAGCTCCTGTTTGTCCCAGTCTGTCTTATTCTCGTCCTCCTGGTTTTGACCCTTGCCTGTCCTGACTCTGAGCCCCCCTGCCTGACCACTCTGACCCTGACCTCGAGCCTGCCTGCCGCCCTGTACCGTTTTGGACACTGCCCTGACTATGAACGCTAGTCTGTCCCCGACCTGCCTTTTGTCCATCCCTTGGATTATAATAAATACCAGAGCTCAAACCATCTGCCTCCTGTGTCTTCATCTGGGTCTTGTCTTGTGTCATTATACCAGGTGACTACCTCATGAAGCTGGTTGAGAATGCCAAGAGAGTATAAAGTTGTCATCAAGACAAAGGTGGCTATTTGAAGACATTTAAAATATATTTCGATTTTTTGGGTTTACTGCATGATTCCATATGTGTTATTTCATAGTTTTGATGTCTTCACTTTTATTCTACAATGTAGAAAATAGTAAAAAATAAAGAAAAACCCTGGAATGAGTAGGTGTTCTAAAACTTTTGACCGGTAGAGTATGTTTGAAGTTCACTGCTCGACTGAGGGACTTTACAGATACTGTAATTGTATGTGTGGGGTACAGAGGTGAGGTAATCATTCAAAAATCATTTTGAACACTATTATTGCGCACAGAGTGACTTCATGCAAAATGAATCCATTTTAAATTCAGACTCTAACACAACAAAATGTGAAAAAAGTCAAGCGGTGGGAATACTTTCTGAAATCACTGTATAAGTGTGGACATGTACGCTGTAATTTGTGGAGCACTGAACAGCACATTTGATTTTGTGGAATCTTTATGCGGTATTCATAAGAATATTATATATATCCAAGAGCTAAAAATTCCAGCTTTATTACAACTGAGTAAAGGGTGGCATTGTGATCCTGTGAGGTATACTGTGAGGTCTATTGCACCTTTTGAAATGTCATGCCTTTGGGTAAAAACAGTTGTAATTCTCCCAAAGCCCATCGTGTAAAGACCACTAATTGTGTCACGCAGTGTGGTAGGGTTTGGACCATAGCTAACAGGGGACTTGCCTGATGCCATTGAACCATGGAATCCGGGTTCCGTGTCTGGATTCCACTCTGCCTTGACCTGTATTTCAACAACTGGAGTCTCTGGGTGTGATGAACATCAAGGGTAGAGCGGCTTAAGACTTTCCTGTTCTTTGCTTCCAAAAACCAGGACACAACCAGGACCTTGATGAGACGGATCAGAACACTAACCCCCTACCCACCATAACATACCCCACTGGCACCCCGACCTCCCCTACCCCCCCAGCCCCAACCCACCACCACCCATTGCCACATGTGGGGTAGCATCTAGGGAGAGAGACTTTTGAGCTGCCACAGTAATTAAGTACTAAGAGGAGGCACTGAGAGGGAATGCAGGGGAACTCACAGGGGAACGGCATGCTGCCTGCCACATAGAGAGAGAATTCTGCATGTGGTGCCTCAGCTTAGCTTCCCTCAGGCTCGTTCTGGATCGGCAGCCATTGGGCTAGTTCTTGGCACTAGACAGCCCAGCCCACCAAAACACTCAGCGCAGGCGTTTAACCATGTACGTTGCATTAAAGATATGTTGATTGAATCCAAAGATGTACTAATTGGTTTGACGTTTTTTTCCCCCTCATATTTTTGATTATTTCCACTGGACAGTGTGAAATGACATTTGTTCAACATACAATAATAAAGAGATGGATATTCAAATAAATAACTCCTGGAACAGTCCCTAAGGATCTCAAAAGAAAACTTATCTCATCTGTCTACTGATACAAAGTAATTAAGCAAATTACATGAACAAAGGGCTTGAAGGGCTTTCACTAATAGTGTATTTCACAACCTCTGGGTAAACAGTTTTAGATATAATTAAGGGGCACTCCATGGTCTAGAACAGTATTATATTATCACAGGGCCTGTGCTGTGCATTGGGACTTCCAATCTGTCTACTTTATAGGACACCCCTGAACAAATGTCAAACATCTCTCAATAATACACCTAAAAGTGTCTAATTGGAATTGAGTTTGTGTAGATGCTCACCGTGCATGCTACTGTGAATGCACAGCAACACAAGAGAGACAGTAAGAGAGAAGGAGAGAAAGAAAAGAGCAGAGAAAGAGAGGAGAAAGAAAATATGTGGATGTGGATAATGGGAGACTCTTTCAACGATTCAATATGCTCCAAACTGATCTGGGATGACAGTGCCGGTTTGTCTGAAGTTCAGGTTAATTAGCCGCTGCTTATTTTTAATGAACTTCATGCAGTTGTTTGCTTGTATAATCAAGGCAAAGAAGCAGAACCGCAAGCAAGCTGAGGTGCCAAAAATAAGCTGACAAAAGCACAGGGCCCTCCTCGCCTACCCACCCTCCAAATGGAGGAGCCAACCGCTTGCTTCATGAAACTCGCTTAGCAGACACTCAAACAAAATGGACTGTAAAGTTCGTTAGATGAAAATATTAAAAAAGAATTAAGCTAATGGAGATAAAATTAAAAGAAATGAGGCAACAAACACATCACACCAAAAATGGCATTGCTGTGACAGCTAAGATTTCTAATGACAGACTACATTTGGAAAAAATTAAATGGCATTCCGTGCTTAAATTTCTTTGAAAAGTAATGATCCATGAATGATGCTCACTCCAGGCACTTACGGGAAGGGGAGGGAGGAGTACGAGCGCTGTGGTGGAATAACAAAGGAGGATGTCCTGCAGAACGGTTTAGCTAGGTGGCACAGGGAGAGAGAGAGAGAGAGAGAGAGAGGCTGGTAGCGGTAGAAACAGAACAGGAGGAAAGAGCAGAACATGGGGTGAATTACGAGGATTCAGATGCAAGGGAAAAGAAAATGACTAAAGAAATGAATATGGTGTACTTATTAAGAAAATGTGAGATTAGCGCAATCCATGCCATGCCAGCTTCACAACCATTCTCTGAAGGGATGGTATAAAACCCAGCTTGAAGCGTTTCAATAGGGTGTTGTGTTCAGTTGTGTATGCAGGTGTGTGAACCAGCGAGTCCATTCTGTACATCACTATACACGTTTTGACGATGATAATATTCACTTGGAGTGTCTCATGGTCTCTCTTCCGCTCTTCTCAAACGGGCCAGATGTATTACCATGGTTTTGTTACAGGCTTTACTGTGGAGGATTAGGACAGTCCCTGCTTTAGGATCAAATTGCAATAATTAGGTAAAACATGGGAGCCAAATCCATATTACACTTTGGATCTTCACACACTACAGTACCCTTCTTCTGTGGAATCATCTCAAGAAGAAGAAAAAAGATTCCATTTCATAGCAGATTCTGMAAATGAARYAAYTCCTGGGATATTMCTGAGGTCTWTTCAGTGTTGGCAGTTAATCTCCTCAAGGAGAAATACAYSATGACAATGGCAAAGCACCTCCAATAATTGGGTCCAACAGGCTTACCGTATTAAAACCTGAAATGAGTTCTTCCCCTTTTAAGTATGATCCATTATTTCAATCCTGGGGAAAATTCCTGTCTTTGAGAATATTAATAAATCCCAAACAGCGCAGATGAAAAATACCCCGCCCTTATGTAAAGTTAAAAGCTGTGTACCTGGCACCAAGGAAAAGGTCTCGCCAAGGACGGACACTTGAAAGTCTTGGTCCCTTTCCTCTCTCAGCTTCAGAACCATCTTGAAGAAGACCTTGAGGCCTTTGTCGTGTTCCCTTGAAACAAACAAATAGAATTCAGGTCTTTTGATCGGCCTACTTCTCCACGTCCTCTTCCATTGGAAGCCAGAACTTAGACTTCAGAGATACTCAGCTTTTTCTATTCCTGCATTGAACTATAAAACCAGACAGGTCTTAAGAGAATGTAACTTAACTTTCTTCCACACCCCAAATTATTACAAAATAAAGAAACTTTTAAAAAGTAATGCTGTTTCCCCTTTTCTACACTGTTTGCGACATGCAGTCACTGCATTTATCTGTAAAGTATTCACATGAAGAATATGTCCTTTCTCCTTTTCCAGATACAGATGTAGGATATTAATTTGAGTCAGTTTGCTACAGCAGGAAAATAATCCTGCAGCAACAGGAAATGTGAATGATTATTATAATTAATTGACTTTTTTTAGGGGTTGATTCGTAAGGGAAAATCAAGTCTGAAATGTCAAAGTGGAATGTAAGAAGCTTTTTAAACCTCAAATACACTACAAGTTGAGTGTGGCACTAAAACCACACTCAACAAGCTGTATAAGGCCATAAGCTAACAAGAAAATGCTCATCCAGAGGCGACACTCCTAGTGGCCGGGGACTTTTATGGAGGAAAACTTAAATCTGTTTTACCTGTTACATGTGCCACCAGAGAAAAACTCCACACACAGAGACGCGTACAAAGCTCTCCCTCGCCCTCCATTTGGCAAATCTGACCATAACTCTATCCTCCTGATTTCTGCTTACAAGCAAAAATTCAATCAGGAGGTACCAGTGACTCACTCAATATGGAAGTGGTCAGATGACCCAAATGCTAAGCTATGGGACTGATTTGCTAGCACAGACTGGAATATGTTCTGGGATTCTTCCGATGGCATTGAGGAGTACACCACAATAGTCACTGGCTTCATAAATAAGTGCATCGATGACGTCGTCCCCACAGTGAACGTACATACCCCAACCAGAAGCCATGGATTACAGGCAACATCTGCACCGAGCGGCAGAAGCCATGGATTACAGGCAACATCTGCACCGAGCGGCAGAAGCCATGGATTACAGGCTTCCAGTAATCCATGGCTTCTGGTTGGGGTATGTACGTTCACTGTGGGGGCGACGTCATCGATGCACTTATTTATGAAGCCAGTGACTATTGTGGTGTACTCCTCAATGCAAGGAGCGGGACTCTAACCGGGACGCTTATAAGAAATCACGTTATGCCCTCTGACGAACCATCAAACAGGCAAAGCGTCAATACAGGACTAGGATTGAATCCTACTACACCGGCTCTGACACTCGTCGGATGTGGCAGGGCTTGCAAACTATTATGGACTACAAAGGGAAGCACAGCCGCGAGCTGCCCAGTGACACGAGCCTACCAGACGAGCTAAATTACTTCTATGCGTGCTTCAAGGCAAGCGACACTAAAGCATGCATGAGAGCACAAGATGTTCCGGACGACTGTGGGATCACGCTCTCCGTAGTCGATGTGAGTAAGACCTTTAAACAGGTCAACATTCACAAGGCCGTCTGTCTGTAGCCATGAAGTGCTTTGAAAGACTGGTCATGGCTCACATCAACGCCATTATCCCAGAAACCCTAGACCCACTCCAATTTGCATACCGCCCCAACAGATCCACAGATGATGCAATCTATATTGCACTCCACACTGCCCTTTCAATCAATTTTATTTTATTTATATAGCCCTTCGTACATCAGCTAATATCTCGAAGTGCTGTACAGACACCCAGCCTAAAACCCCAAACAGCTAGTAATGCAGGTGTAGACTTTTGCCCTTTCCCACCTGGGCAAAAGGAACACCTATGTGAGAATGCTGTTCATTGACTACAGCTCAGCGTTCAACACCATAGTGCCAACAAAGCTCATCACTATGCTAAGGACCCTGGGACTAAACAACTCCCTCTGTTTACTGGATCCTGGACTTCCTGACAGGCCACCCCCAGATGGTAAGGGTAGGTAACAACACATCTGCCACACTGATCCTCAACACGGGGGCCCCTCACGGGTGCGTGCTTAGTCCCCTCCTGTACTCCCTGTTCACCCATGACTGCATGGCCATGCACGACTCCAACACCATTATTAAGTTTGCCGACGACACAACAGTGGTTGGCCTGATCACCAACAACGATGAGACAGCCTATAGGGAGGAGGTCAGAGACCCGGCAGTGTGGTGTCAGGATAACAACCTTTCCCTCAATGTGATTAAGACAAAGGAATTGATCGTGCTCTACAGGAAAAGGAGTCCTGAGCATGCCCCCATTTATCATCGACAGGGCTGAAGTGGAGCAGGTTGAGAGCTTCAAGTTACTTGGTGTCCACATCACCAACAAACTACCAACAAACATCAACAAACACACCAAGACATTCGTGTAGAGGGCACGACAATGCCTATCCCCCTCAGGAGACTGAAATGATTTGGTATGGGTCCTCAGATCCTCAAAAAGTCCTACAGCTGCACCATCGAGAGCATCGTTACAGTTTTCATCACTGCCTGGTATGGCAACTGCCCGGCCTCCAACCGCAAGGCACTATATAAGATAGTACGTACGGCCCAGTACATCACTGGGGCCAAGCTTCCTGCCATCCAGGACCTATATACCAGGCGGTGTCAGAGGAAGGCCCTAAAAATGGACTCCACTCACCCTATTCATAGACTGTTCTCTCTGCTACCGCACGGCAAGTGGTACCAGAGCGCCAAGTCTAGGTCCAAGAGGTGTCTACCCACAAGCCATAAGACTCCTGAACAGCTAATCAAATGGCTACCCAGACTAACCTGTACCCCCTGTGTATAGCCTCGTTACTGTTATTTTATTGTTGCTCTTTAATTATTATTATACAATTTTTTCTATATTTTTTTCCTTCAGTTTATTGATTAAATAGGTTGTACTTTCTTAAAACTAATTTTCTTAAAACTGCGTTTTTGTTTAAGGCTTGTACGTTAGAATTTCACTGTAAGGTGCAATTGTTGTTTTCGGCGCATGTGACAAATAACATTTTATTTGATTTGAAGTTTTACAGGGTGATCCTACAATTAAGATCCTGCATCTGTATATGTGAGTCTTTAAACAAACTGGATGTAAACAGGTCATTTAAAGTAAAACTAAGATTTTGTGTTCATTTTTGCAAAAGCGCAAATTCATATTCCATAACAGGAAGTTGCCTGGGAGTTGAAGTGTTATCCAGCAGTTAAAATGGGCACCTGCCACATATCATTATACCACTGACTAAAATTGTACACTCTGAACACAAGTGCATATTAACACCCGGAGAGCAATTATATCTGATGTGATTTCCGCTGTATGACATGCTAGCTTTTCTCTGCCAGCCGTGCTTGCACCAGATAGATTAGGATATGTTATAGATTACAGACTGCATTTTATCATTGTGTACTCTAGAGTGTAATCAGCCGTGGTATCTATGGTGCGGTGGACATGGAGAGCCTCCGGTATGCACAGGTGCTGTACTCAGCGGTGCCATATTGGTTAATTGAGCAAATCTCTTATTTCTTACCCTCCTACAGCTTCAATTAACTCTTGTCAAAACCCACTCTGCTGGACCTACCCAACATGGGAAATATAACAACTAACTGCAATACTTGGCTCTTGTGATTTCCCTTACCGTTTCTTATGTGGAAAGGACAAATAGTGTATTGCCCTTGGACTGTGGGACAAATTTGTTTGATTAGTTTTTTTTTGTTTTATTTGACATTTTATGTAACTAGGCAAGTCAATTAAGAACAAGTTATTATTTACAATGATGGCCTACCAAGAGGCAAAAAAAGATAGACCACAACACTACAAAGAGAGGCATAAGACAACAACACCGCATGGCAGCAACACAACATGGGGGCAGCACGAACACGGTACAAACATTATTAGGCACAGACAACAGCACGAAGGGTAAAAAGGTAGAGATTAGGTAGATACGCCGTGCACATATTTGATGATTATCCCAATCAGGATGTGGTCCTTTCAAATTGACTTGATACGTGCGTTGAGAATGATTGTTAGGAATGTACCACTAAGATAGCCAAATAGACAATAGTCAAGGAGCTGAATATAGCCTGCCTCTTCGTCTTAAAAGCCTCTGCTCAGTTACACACTGTACAGTATCTTCCATTTTCAAAACACATTGGCTCAATAGCTGAGCTATCACATTAGAACATCATGAAGGAAATGTAATATGTTAGATTAAATATGTATGGGGGAATTAGGCTATCTCAAGTATTATATCATTTCAATTCAAATCGCTCCATCAGACGACACTGTCTCATGAAAGTGCGAGGGAAATTAGTAGATAAAAAACAGAGATAATACGGACAATTTAGCCCCTTGAATTTTCAAAGTTCTCAACCACTCGATTTGTATTTTTTTTTTAAAGCAATATTACCTCCAGTACTCGGCCACTAGATTAGGTCGTGGATCTATGAAATATCATGGGAGGCCATGTCTCTGTAATGCTATAATGACTGGAGAATATCGTGGTCTGTCTTTGTGAAAAACCAGAAGGTTGTCAGGCTTTGCGCTCAATCACCTTGGTGATCTCATCTATTTACTTCATTACCCCCCACGTGTATGCATTTTAATAAACCTAATGAACGGTACTCTTTTAGTTAACTTAATTGGTGGCCAGTTACCCTTACATACTGTGACTATAAACAGAAACGGGAGCATTTCCTTTCCTCACTTTATTGTCTAATGTCAATTATACACTGTATTCACTTTTATGGTTGGAAATGTACTGAATTACAACTAGGGAACCAATTATCTCCGTCTCTATAAAGCTCAACTAGAAAATAAGAACAGGAACAACACGTTACTGTAACGTTAACCTTGTACAAAGAAAATACCAGGAAGAAATGAGTAACGTTTGGAAAAGCTGTCTTTGAGGTGATTCCTCTGTCATGTTTTCGCATGGAGTATGGGTTTTAAACCAAAACCCATCTGAATACCTTCCCACTGTCATTGTGGGGAATACTATCCAGGGAAAGTATTTTTACCTACCTATTACCAATTGAGGCAGACATCTCCTTAAGGAGCTTTACAGAAAAGAGTATCAAGTATTGTAGTACTGGACTCCAAATCACTGTTTAATCATCCCAAACTGTACCTCAATTACAACCAGCTGTGGGACCAGGTTTCATGTCTCAGCAGCTTCTGTTGGTCAAGTGACATGAAACACTCGCCTTGTTCTTACTGCAAAGAACATGGATTTGTTCCACAAAGGGCTTTCTGTTGAAGGTCAAAGCCCTGTGTAACAGCTTAATAACGCTGGTATAGAAGTATCTTCTAAATACCCCTGATTCAACTGGGTACAGAGAGAGACTCCTAAGGTGAGGTATTAGCAAAGCTTATTTATTTTCATTTCCGTGGCTTTTATTTGCTCGTTTCCCCTGTGGTAAAGCTGATTCCTGCCCATGATTCCCTTCTTAATTTTAATACCCTTTTTGCTCATCATACAGACATTAGAATTGTTTGTCTTTTTTCTTCTTGCTCCCTCCTTCCCTGAAATAATAGAACTCCCGCACAGGAAGACAAGGCGACCACTGGGATGACGGTAAACTAGCTTATTTTTCTTGCAATTAATTGGTGTACAGCCATGTGTATATATGATAGCAGTTTTTTTTTTCAACAAGGAAAAGGGAGGTTAATTAATGTAAGAGCTGTGTTCATGGAGATGCAGAATTTACTATGCCAACCCCCCTCGCCCCCTTTCCCTTCCCAACACCCCAGTACACCCCCTAACACCCCCCTCCCCTCCCCATGCCGCCTTAAGAGCCTCGATTCCACACTAATGACCTAGTTCTTTAATGAGGAGCATTAACCCCTGGCTACAGTCGCCCAGGTCTTAATTGTCAACCCAGGCTGAAACAGGAGAGTCTCCCTATCAGCAGGTATGCTACGTGGTGCATTAACACATCTCATTCCGGGCCTCTAATAAATAAATTGGTTGCCCAGGGAAACCAGCGGCCATCAACACCACCACCAGCGTTGCTTTTTTTTCTCTTCTCAAGCCTCCTTTCGTCCCCCCTGCCACTCCATCCCCAAGAAGCTGTCTGTCGTGCTGTGACCAGAGAAGGAGATGTACAGACATAGCTAAATAAAACAATAATTAGAAAATGCATCTGCTTAAGAACCTGCCCATGCAAAAACTCATTAGAATGCATTCTGAAGCTAAAATGCAGGATCCTTTCATTTACAGAAAATATTATTAAAAATTCTCCTTTATGTTGCACCCAAGAGGTGTGTTTTAAAATTCAAACACTATTTACTATATAGTACAATATAAAATAAATTCAATAACGAGATACAGAAATATAGACACCTAATTAGAGGGACACTTAAAAGCTAGCTAGTGAAATCACCATCGGCCTTAATGAAGAAGGTCCAAAATAGCAGGGGATTGGGTGCTGCTTTGTTCAAAGGAAAATACTGGAGGTGTCAGCGAGTGGATGATATTGTATTTTCCATCCATACATACCTCATTGTTCTAAGATATCACCTTAATAGCCACTTTTACAATACATTCTACTCAGACACCATCATTGGACCATAAACTGGTTGCATCCTGTATTATTCGTTTTCCTTTTCATAATATAAAAATGATCAATACGCTCCAATGACCACTAGCTACCTTCTGTGTACACAGTGTGATAACCCCATAGGCCAAAGGAAATGAAATGGTCAATACCTGATTAATCCTATAACAATTGCATATACAGTATAATAATTACATTCTGCCAATGTCAAAATACTCCTGTTCCGCTGTTAACGATGCAGCTAGGAGCATTAGCAGTGACAAACCTTGCTGTCACTCTCTGGGGGAGGGTGTGGGCCAGGGGTATGTGTCACGTGGGAGGGAGGGGGCCAGGGGTACCGTGTGGAGGCCGAGCCTGCGGTCTTTGACAGGGGTCTGGGCTGGGTTTGACGTGACAGCCCGTCGGTCAGACCTTGAGAAGGAGACCTTGACCTGAGCTGTCCAAACAGGAAAAGGCATCGGCAGCAGTGGGCCACAATGACAAGGTCAGTGGTAAGGGCGGCTGGACTCTGTGAAGTGGCATACACATTTATTCACACACCGTGTGTGCACTAACTGGCCAGTCCCAGACACTACACCTAGGTAAAGTAAATCTTTCAAAACACATCTTTCTGAGAAGGTATATCGTTCAGAGACTGACTATAAATAGTTTCAATAATACGATTGAATAAAACATGTAAATGAACAAACCACAGTGTTTATCTGCTTTTCTCTCTGTGACGCATCGGCTGTAAGATTCTTGGGTGCCAAATTTATATACCAACCAAGAGCATAATCCTGGCAAAGGTTGTCTCCACTGTTCTACGTTATTTTCCCTAGGCTAAGGTCTCTAAAAGCAGTGGCACTGTATTTTGAGACATGAGAGGTTTGTCTTCTAAAAGCAATAAATGGTAGGTTTAAAGAGAATATCCTGCTTGAATAGGAATTCTAAGAGCCTTCACGGTCAATTTAAAAAGGAGATCTGCGGATGCCCCAGGAGCTACCAAATGCCTTCCTTAAGCCGTTGGCATCCAAGAAAAGAAACTTTTTTTCAGTTGGTTGTGTTGGTGGATCTGTTAAAAATAATACAATACAAAATACTTATCATTATCATCACTACCACCATCGTCATCATCATCAACAACGTCATCAACATCATCGTTGTCTTCTCAGAAAGACCCTTGGAGCGTTCCTATAATATTGCCTGTCATTTATCTGTTGTCAGCACAGGTTACAAACTGTAATCCTTGACTGCTTCAGAATTAGAATGTCTTTGATGTCCCCACATGAGTTTTTCCGCCTTTTTGTTTTTTTCCCCCTTCTCTTCTTGCCCTGAGGCTTCACCGATACTCTGTAGCTCACTGTTTATTCCTCGTAATCTTCCCCTCATCTCCAGGCTAGCAGTGACAGATGGTTATAGGCACACAATAGTATTAACAGTTTGATTTTTTCCCTCCTTTTTATGCTGCCTGCCTCTTTGGTACAACAAATAGCTTTCAGATGGGGGGGCGGGGGGCGAGCAGAGTGAGATCCTGTATACAGCTACCATAGGTAACATCACCACATAGCACACAAACGTCTCTCTACTGTCGGCTCTCCTGTCATCATAACCCCGCCACAACATTCCCAGGCGCTAGCTCCACTCGCTGACTGCCAACTCTCCAAGGTAAACTACATTAACCTTGCTGACTGTTATTAAAAAGATGTATTTCCCCAGGTTTGCCGCTCTCTCTACCTCATGCCAGCTCCCAGACGCTCACATACCCAACAAACACTGGGTGTCATCATCAATTCTGAACGGTGAGGCAACGTTGGGTCTAATTTCCAATCCCACTGTCTGTGTGTCAGTTGAGTGCTCATGGGTGATGCATAGGCGTAAATAAGGCAGACAGAATTAGCCCTCCTGTCAGACTCTACCTTTTACCCCAAGGCATCCTGCTAGCTGCTGGAAATTGACTGCACGCTCGATTTTCAAAATTAGGCCTTAATGTTGGCTTGACAAACAGAGCCTCCGTGATGCTCTTCTGTGTCACCCACAAAGGATTACTTAAAAACCGCCATTCTCAAAAAATATATATACTGTATATTATATATTTTTAATTCAGGTCACATTTCTTAGTATTTGACACTGGCTAATCTCTCTATTTAAAGAAATATAGCTATTTTCATTTTTGGTTGAGTAATGTTTATTCTTGCAAATTAAGGTAGATTATTATTTTTTATTTTATTTATTGTGATATCACTGTATATTTTGGCAGTATTGGTCTATATTGAATGAAAATAATTGCTTTTCATAGGACCAATGTCATTGATGATCCAATTCCACACTCCAGTGTTTGGTGTTTTTGTTGAAAGGTCGAGGTCAGCGATTATACAGAACAAGTTAAACAGTAAAGACTCTAGTCATGTAAATCACATGGTTTAATCAGTGCAGCTAGAGACGTAGGATCTTAATTTGATCACTTTTTTGTTGCTGAGTATTTTCTTGCACAGCAGGAACTGCAAACATGTAGTGTATTAGAAGTTTATAAAGGCTTCTAAAGTATGTCATTTCCACTTTAAAATGTCAGACTTAATTTACCCTGATGAAATGTATCAACCCCCCAAAAATGTCCATTAATTATAATCCACATAATAATTCACATTTCTTGTTGCACCACAATTATTTTCCTGCTGTAGCCAACTGGATTAAATTAAGAGCCTACATCTGTAGACAGTCAGTCCCCAGAATGAAGCTTGGGCTAGGAAATTAAAAGTTCATCGAAGAGTTAAATCAAGGCCAGGGCTTCCATAAAGTCATTCCAAGATGGCGTAGCAGTCAGACGTCTTTGTCCTCGTCTTTGTCGTGTCCCATGTATATATCTTTTTATATATTTTTTCTAAACCTCAACTTCAAAATACTCTCCTGCAACCCGCCTCACCCAATGTGGTGTGGATCTGCTTTTTTCTAAAGTATTTCCTTTACTCCTGAATCGGAACCCCAACATAAGCTAGCCAGCTGACTAGCTACTAGCTAGTAGTCAGCTAACAACTGCTAGCGGTCATCAGCTAACCTTTAGCTCGGAAAACTCTCACCAGTTTGCACAACGCGATTCAAACCAGAGCATACCGTACCTATTTTCTCTCCATATCCCCGGACTCCCACCGCAAGCTCTGAACCTTTTCACCTGGATCATCGCAGCTAGCTAGCACAATCCGAGTGTCTACTCCTGGCTAACGTCTCTGTCCTGAAGCAAGCACCAACTAGCCTGGAGCTAGCTCATGCTAGGCCCATCTCCCGGCTAGCTGAAGAGTTCCATCAGCCACTCCTGGGCTACTATACCTATTTTGCCAATTAGCCTGGACCCATTTTACTGCCGGTGCGGAGCCCCACCTGTCCTTCACGACTGGACTACCGATGTAATCTGCCCGAGGGGGTTATTCAACTGGCCCCTCCGTCGAGATGTCCCCTGAATGCCCATCTGCTAGCCTGCTAGCCGCGGCCCGCTAGCTGTCTAGAGCATATCGGCTGTTAGCTGAATAGGTCCATCGGACAATTTCTTGGGCCACTATACCTATTCTGCCAATTGGACTGGTCCCCTTTACCACACGGAACCCTACTAATCCATCACGACTGGTCTACCGACGTAAATGCACGAGGAGGCTATAAACAGACTTCCCCCGTCACGACGTCCCTCTGAGGCCCTTCGACTAGCTGTCTGAATCGCCGTGTCTCCAACCAGCCTCACTACTCAATCGACCCTTATGATCACTCGGCTACACATGCCTCTCCTTAATGTCAATATGCCTTGTCCATTGCTGTTCTGGTTAGTGATTATTGTCTTATTTCACTGTAGAGCCTCTAGCCCTGCTCAATATGCCTTAGCCAACCCTTCAGTTCCACCTCCCACACATGCGATGACATCACCTGGTTTAAATTATGTTTCTAGAGACAATATCTCTCTCATCATCACTCAATGACTAGGCCTACCTCCACTGTATTCACATCCTACCATACCTTTGTCTGTACATTTTGCCATGAATCTATTCTATTGCGCCCAGAACCTGCTCCTTTTACTCTCTTTTCCGGACGTACTAGACGACCTGTTCTTATAGCCTTTAGCCGTACCCTTATCCTACTCCTCTTCTGTTCATCTGGTGATGTAGAGGTTAATCCCTGCAGTGCCTAGCTCCACTCCTATTCCTCAGGTGCTCTCATTTGTTGACTTCTGTAACCGTAAAAGCCTTGGTTTCATGCATGTTAACATTAGAAGCCTCCTCCCTAACTTGTTTTATTCACTGCTTTAGCACACTCTGCCAACCCAGATGTCCTAGCCGTGTCTGAATCCTGACTTAGGAAGACCACCAAAACCCCTGAAATGTCCATCCCTAACTATAACATTTTCCGACAAGATAGAACTGCCAAAGGGGGCGGTGTTGCAATCTAATGCAGAGATAGCCTGCAGAGTTCTATCTTACTATCCAGGTCTGTACCAAAATAATTCGAGCTTCTACTTTTAAAAATCCACCTTTCCAGAAACAAGTCTCTCACTGTTGCCGCTTGCTATAGACCATCCTCTGCCCCTAGCTGTGCTCTGGACATCATATGTGAACTGATTTCCCCCCATCTATCTTCAGAGCTCGTGCTGCTAGGTGACCTAAACTGGGACATGCTTAACACCCCGGCCATCCTACAATCTAAGCTTGATGCCCTCAATCTCACACAAATTATCAATGAACCTACCAGGTACAACCCTAAAGCTGTAAACACGGGCACCCTCATAGATATCATCCTAACCAACTTACCCTTCAAATACACCTCTGCTGTTTTCAACCAAGATCTCAGTGATCACTGCCTCATTGCCTGCATCCGTAATGGGTCTCCGGTCAAACGACCACCCCTCATCACTGTCAAACACTCCCTAAAACACTTCAGCAAGCAGGCCTTTCTAATCGACCTGGCACAGGTATCCTGGAAGGATATTGACCTCATCCCGTCAGTAGAGGATGCTTGGTTATACTTCAAAAGTGTCTTCCTGACCATCTTAAATAAGCGTGCCCCATTCAAAAAAAATTGAACCAGGAACAGATTTAGCCCTTGGTTCTCTCCAGACCTGACTGCCCTTGACCAGCACAAAAACATGTGGCGTTCTGCATTAGCATCGAATAGCCCCCGTGATGAGCAACTTTTCAGGGAAGTTAGGAACCAATATACACAAGCAGTTAGGAAAGCTAAGGCTAGCTTATTCAAGCAGAAATTTGCATCCTGTAGCAAAAACTAAAAAAATTCTGGGACACTGTAAAGTCCATGGAGAATAAGAGCACCTCCTCCCAGCTGCCCACTGCACTGAGACTAGGAAACACTGTCACCACCGATAAATCCACTATAATTGAGAATTTCAATAAGCATTTTTCTACGGCTGGCCATGCTTTCCACCTGGCTGCCCCTACCCCGGTCAACTGTCCTGCACCCCCCACAGCAACTAGCCCAAGCCTCCCCCATTTCTACTTCACCCAAATCCAGACAACTGATGTTCTGAAAGAGCTACAAAATTTGGACCCCTACAAATCAGCCGGGCTTGACAATCTGGACCCTCTCTTTCTAAAATGTTCTGCCGAAATTGTTGCAACCCCTATTACTAGCCTGTTAAACCTTTCTTTCGTATCATCTGAGATTCCCAAAGATTGCCTGCCTTGCTAAGGTCCCTGCCTTTCTAAGGTCTTCGAAAGAAAAGTTAACAAACAGATTACCGACCATTTCGATCCCACCGTACTTTCCCCGCTATGCAATCTGGTTTCAGAGCTGGTCATGGATGCACCTCAGCCATGCTCAAGGTCCTAAACGATATCATAACCGCCATCGATAAGAGAAAATACTGTGCAGCCGTATTCATCGAACTGGCCAAGGCTTTCGACTCTGTCAATCACCACATTCTCTGTCAATCACCACGGCAGACTCAACAGCCTTGGTTTCTCAAATGATTGCCTCGCCTGGTTCACCAACTACTTCTCTGATAGAGTGCAGTGTGTCAAATCGGAGGGCCTGTTGTCCGGACCTCTGGCAGTCTCTATGGGGGTGCCACAGGGTTCAATTCTCGGGCCGACTTTCTTCTTTTTATACATCAATGATGTCGCTCTTTCTGCTGGTGATTCTCTGATCCACCTCTACACAGACGACACCATTCTGTATACATCTGGCCCTTCTTAGGACACTGTGTTAACTAACCTCCAGACGAGCTTCAATGCCATACAACTCTCCTTCCGTGGCCTCAAACTGCTCTTAAATGCAAGTAAAACTAAATGCAAGCTCTTCAACCGATCGCTGCCCGCACCTGCCCGTCCGTCCAGCATCACTACTCTGGACGGTTCTGACATATGTGGACAACTATGTGGACAACTACAAATACCTAGGTGTCTGGTTAGACTGTCAACTCTCCTTCCAGACTCACATTAAGCATCTCCAATCCAAAATGAAATCTAGAATCGGCTTCCTATTTTGCAACAAAGCATCCTTCACTCATGCTGCCAAACATACCCTCGTAAAACTGACCATTCTACCGATCCTCGACTTCGGCGATGTCATTTACAAAATAGCCTCCAACACTCTACCCAACAAATTGGATGCAGTCTATCACAGTGCCATCCGTTTTGTCACCAAAGCCCCATATACTACCCACCACTGCGACCTGTATGCTCTCGTTGGCTTGCCCTCGCTTCATACTCATCGCCAAATCCACTGGCTCCAGGTCATCTATAAGTCTTTGCTAGGTAAAGCCCCTTATCTCAGCTCATTGGTCACCGTAGCAGCACCCACCCATAGCACGCGCTCCAGCAGGTATATCTCACTGGTCACCCCCAAAGCCAATTCCTCGTTTGGCCGCCTTTCCTTCCAGTTCTCTGCTGCCAATGACTGGAACGAACTGCAAAAATCACTGAAGCTGGAGACACATATCTCCCTCACTAGCTTTAAGCACCAGCTGTCAGAGCAGCTCACAGATCACTGCACCTGTACATAGCCCATCTGTAAATTGCCTATCCAACTACCTCATCCCCATACTGTATTTATTTATTAATCTTGCTCCTTTGCACCCCAGTATCTCTACTTGCACATTCATCTTCTGCACATCTACCATTCCAGTGTTTAATTGGTATATTGTAATTACTTCGCCATCATGGCCTGTTTATCGCCTTACCTCCCTTATCTTACCTCATATGCGCACACTGTATATAGACTTTTTCTACTGTATTATTGACTGTATGTTTGTTTATTCTATGTGTAACTCTGTGTCGTTCTATGTGTCGAACTGCTTTGCTTTATCGTGGCCAGGTCACAGTTGTAAATGAGAACTTGTTCTCGACTAGACTACCTGGTTAAATAAAGGTGAAATAAAAATTTAACAAATCTGCCCTGCATAACACCATGCCTCTAACCTCTGTAACCTGGGCCACTGCCTCATTCTGATGTGGCCATCCTCATCCCCAGTGGAGGCTAAAGGGGTTAGGACAGGGCCACAGAGGCAGGCAGGCAGATGGATGGATGCTGGCCTTCCTGGCTGCTCTGGACCAGCCCAGCGTAGGATTAACACAAGCGCTGTGCTCAGGACATATGGCATTTGCCATCTCCCACTGTGAGTGGAAAGGAGAGACTCGCCAGACTGAGTCCACATCTCCTCCTCCCTTGGGATTTAAAGCTTGGAGTGCTTTAGTTGTTTACTGTGCATTAAATATCCCTCATTTGCCGCACATGCACCCACCCTCTCTGAACTTCACAGCTTTGAGAGAAAAATGGCTCAACTAGCCTTGTTGCTGACTGTGTGAACTCTGACTCTGAGATAGGGCTGAGAGGAGTCATCCGTAGTTGTTCCGTGTAAATCTATATGAAGAACTTTAGAACTCAATACAGGCTTCCGTGCACCATGGCTTCTGTGTCATGACACCGGCATTTATTGAAGAATGAATTCTTGCAGGTGTAGACCTACTTCTACCCTTTACCTAACTTCCTAAACAGGTCTATAACATTCCATATTAAATGTTAAATGTTAAATTGATAAAATTATTTATGATTACATTGTTTAAGTTGTGAAATGTGCTTTGCTTGAGTTCCGGCCTTCATGTAGTAATAGCTGAAAAAGGTGTTGGGAAATCCGTAGGGAGCTTGGCAAAATAAGAACCCATTCAGCATGCCATGTAAAAATGCTCTCTCATAGTGTTTCATATTTCATGGAGAGAAAGAGCAGTTAGCAGTATGGGCATGTGATGAATTACACTGAAGCATATACCTTATGGGAAATCTGGATGGGGGACAGCCCGAGCACCGTGCTCCAGCGACAAATTGCCTTCCCTGCCAGTTAGTTCATTTTCCCTTCTTTGTCGTGTGTTGGTGTTTTTTTGTTTGTCTGTTTAGTAGGAGTTATTCCTTTTGGTCAGACATTTTGAATCAAATATGAAAATCCCTTTAGGTACCAGCTGATCCATATCAGATGTCATGGGCTCCTGTACTTCTAATGTACAGGGAGTACAAAGGCGATTTGGACTGTTGGTGTGCCATACTTCCATCTACACCTGTTAACAGTTGGCCTCAAGAGAGAAACATTGACCCATTGAGCCATTGATCCTTCCTGCCAGCCCACTATTGCAATAAGGAAGGGCTATAATCTGAGGATGAAGTCCACTACTAATCAGGACACATGTCGATTAACAAACTGCTAGGAATTATCATCATAAAAAGGAGGGAGGAAAAGGAGGGGAGGAATAACAGAGAACGAGGGGACTTTCATGCAGCAATAGACAGAGAGCGAGAGAAAAAGAGAGAGAGCGAGAGATTAACTAGTGGTGAAGCCCTACCTCTTTCAATCCTAATTTACCTTAGAATAAATCTCAAATTCATGAGGATGTTAGCAGCAATAATCCAGCTATGCTTTGCTCGGTTTAAAGGAGATTACAAGATGGAGGACTTCTGTTAATGATATTAGAGTAGGTGGCCAACCAAGCCAACACAGCAACAGACAGAAAAAATATGGCCGTGTTGATTCCAACGCGGCAGACACTCGAGCCAACACAGCGATGCAGCATAGGTGGTCTCCGCTGTTGTTTTGTCAGATTTATCGATATCCCTTGGCGGGATGCTTTGTCTTGCTGTAGAATGTCGAGTATGTAGTAATAGAAAACACAAATATTTCTGCTGATAGTGCAAATTCACTGTCAACCCATTCTGGCAGATGAGGGAATCGATAATGCTGGTGCCAAGAAAAGACTTTTTCCTGCTGCAGTTCCAGCAGATAGATAGTGAATTCCTGATAAAGCCACACACACAAACAGCTCCAGGCTTTGTGTATGCAATGTGCATGGATTTTATAACGGCCCCACTTAGATTTTGTAAACTAAACTATTCCCACCAGTCATGCTCAGTAATTACGATATGAAATGCTCTGTCATGGCTGGTATAGGTAATAGCATGCATTTCACTGCTGGGATGATTATACAGTAAAACTAATGAGTATACTGGAGAGCTGATACCATGTGGTGTATAAATACCATTTTAGGATAACAAGGGCCTTGCCCCGGTAGGATTGCTTCAATTTCTTATCATTCATAAATATTCCAGCTCTAAACAGACACCAATTCAGAATAGGTGTAGGTCCATAGCCTGGACATTGCATGTGAAAATGGTGGTAATGGACCTTCAGTACAGGGCAATGCACTTGCTCATGTTTTGGATAAACAGGTGTATTTTTTTTAGCATATTCCTTTCGTACCATCGGTACTTGGGTGCGGTTAGCTTACTTAACCATTTTTTTGTTGCTATTTATTGGATGTTTATTTAGAAAATGGCCAAGGTTTAATGAAATCCAAAATGATTCAATTAAACCCTGTGTTACTAGAACCCATTTAGTAGGATAATGTGTTGCATGACTCCTACTGTGTTGTTTGTTTGCGCGTTCGTAGCTCTTTTTCGGTCGCATATTAAATCAGGATTGGTCATGCTGACATATGCTATTCCACGCTATTCGACAGCTTCCATAGATGCAGGAAAGAACCTGCCACATAATTAGCAAAATATGGTTCTAATACTCTTCTCCTTGAGAGTTTGACCCTATTTGTGTTGCGCAGAGGTAATGTCATTATGCACTGCGATTCCCAGGATTCCCCTGAGTAATGCTACATGTTCACAAGAGAGGGGATAAGTATTTGGCAAAGCATCAGTGAAGAGAGAGAAAGAGAGAGAGAGAGAGAGGAGAAGAGCACAATATAATGCTTCTTTTTCATGTTGACAAATTCCATTAGTGAGCAAAGGCTTGTGTTTATGTCCTATTTTATTTATGATAATGCTCAGACATAAAAGGATGAAACATCCATCACTACCACCTATGTTGCTTAGACAATGTTCGCTGGCCTTCTGTGATTTGCACCTTTCTCCTCCATCTTTTTCCCCTCTGCAAAAGTGGGTGGTGGTCTATCCACCTCTGATACTACACAGAATGTTAACAGGGAATGTTGATAGCAAACAGAAAAACCCAAAGGGCACCGACAGAGATTTCATTCATAGTCAAGTTTAACAGTGCTACTGGCAAGTTCCGTTTCTTTTGTCAATGGACAAAGAGAGACATAAAGTGTTGGGGGGGTGGTTGAGTGAGGAGAACGTAGGACAGACGAGAGTGAGGATGGAAAGATGCTGATGTCAATGTTGAGAAAATTGAAGCCACATTTGAAGTCCTGGCACTAAGGCTTGTTGTGGGCCAGATCATTTATGACAGGATTGCATGTTACCAACCGAGCATCATGGATAGCATTTATCCTCCGCACAAAATAGGCAAACGAATCAAAAAGCGATCCCTCGAAACAGTCCGCACAGGTTGTACCTATTAGGACAGCTTAAGTAATTCAAGAAGTGGCAATTTAAAAAAGCGAGGGAGGAAAAAGTGAAACCAGCATGGTGAGTTTAAGGGTTCCCAAAAGGCAGCTTTTGAAAAGTAGAATAGATGACAGAGGAGCTCGTCATCAGAGAGGTGGTTAAGGAGTGGTTAATGAGGGCCAATTCCACGCCAGCATTATCTAGGAATTGCAACCAGGGAAGAAGAGTCTTCTTTGTCTCCTAATCCACAGTTGAAGTGGTATCAAGTGCACTGACGGCTCGAGGTCACACTTGCTATGAAAAGCAATGCAAAAAAATGCACTACTCTGTAATGTGGTGTTCAGAAACATGGGCTCTGTTTTTCTTACTAGTTTTCATAGAGTTTGCTTGTGTAATGGATACACCGGTGGAGAGTAAGTATATCAACAAAACATCAAGCATTCCAATATATCTTGCCTTCCATACCCAGAGCTAATAAAGATACATACAGTAATACTTATAGAAGTAAAAGTTGGTAATATGGTCAAAATTGTATCTTTCAAATGGAGTCTATTGCCAACTAACTGTTTTCCCTATGCTTTGAGACAAAAGAGGACCAAAAACTAGAAACAGTATCCTGTCACTTAAATAGTTAAGTATTTTATGAGGAAAATGCTTCAAATGTTTTTCAAAAACTTTCCAGACCACACCAAAGAAATATTTCCATAATATTATGTTTCCCTCAGAGTCTACAGAATACTACCCTGACTTCACTATAATGCATCAAAAAATTGTGTTTGAGAATGTCTTTGACATGTCAAGCTATCAGACTTTGCCAAAGCTGTATTCATTATAGTCTCAGAGTAAAAAGCGTATTCTGTACCCCAGCTGCAGGTTAGTCAGTAGGAACCCTACAACGATTCCGGAACTCTGCAATGATTCAGAACCTTCACATCAAATTGCCAAAAATGATGACCTCAGCTAAGAGCAAGGATGAACCTTAGTGATGATACATATAACCAAGGGCCAGAGTGGTGCGTGGGTAAAATCACTGAGCAAGCCAAGCCAGTAAAAAAGCCATAATACAACCTATGTTGTGATAATTGCGTTGTTTTCTCTAGAACCCATTCGTTCATACACCACCGTGATATACAATAAGGCGAGTGACAACAAAAAGACAACAGTCACATAGTGCTGGAGTAAATTCAACTACACATACATTTGTTTCATCACAAACTTTCCGGTGAAGTCCACAAAGCAAATAATCATGTACCAAATAGTTCTATGACCTACCTGCTGGTGTTTGGAGGATATATTGGCATGGGTGTTGTTAGGCCCGAGTCAAAGTCTCCAAACACCGGCTTCGAGGGAATTATCACGTTTATACAATGGGTGACCAACATATTCTAATAATGATTGACATATTTTCATTAAAAACATTATTTTGATGATTTCATTCATACTATTGCATCCTTCCACGAGATATAGTCCAGAAACAAATGTAGGGTTGCTACCCAATCCGGCTGGTCGTTCGTTCTATCGGTTCTGTTGCTAGAGACGGGACCCAGTCATTCAGTCTTTTGGTTCTGTATCTATGGACGCGACCCAGTCATTCGTTCTAAACGTTCCATTGCAATACCTGCTGGCAACGTTCTTATCTGTTGCTTGCTAGCTAGCCAACTAAGGATCATTTACAGTCACGTCAAAAAGTGCAGCCAGAACAACAGCAAAGTAGCCGCATTTGCATTTGTTTAAGCTGTTTCCTAGTGACATTTATTTGGATACGTCCATAACAATGAGATAATTTTGCCTGGCATAGATAGCCAACAACACAGCTAACACAATCACTTCAAACGGAAGCTGGAAAGACTGCAAACTAGCTGCACTTCGTTTCGTAAAAAAAAAAATCAATTAACATTTCTTTGTATATATCCATAAAAATGATGTCAGCTGATTCATGATTTCGACTGGCTGACAAACGCTGCCTGCCTGTCTGTCTCATCCCGACTCCCGACACGTTCATTACTATGGGACAGCTGGAGCTTGAGTTTGAATATTGAAGTCATGTTTCAAATGTCAGAGAGACAGACAGCAAGGTTTATACAAATTAGTCTAAATGAAATGTGAGATAACGTCTAGATGCTTTTTATAGCGGCGATCAAGTTTATAAAGTGCCTGGCTGGGCTCATGAGTCAGATGGAACAGAGTAAATAGGCATTTTAACGTCATATATTTAGCCGGTGGTAACTTCTGGAATAGACACCGGCTGGAATGCAGTTTTAACCAATCAGTATTCAGCATTAGGCCCATCCGTTGAATAAAGTTTACTAAACAACTACTGATTTAGAACCACGGAGTTACCTCAACTCAGCACAAAGATAACAGGAGCCCTGCCTCCGCTATTCCAGCACCATTTTAACTTCAACATTTAAACATCATCAAATCAACAAGGCTATATGCACTTAGTTTAATACACTGAAAACAAACTTAAAGACACCAAAAATAATTCAGTCCAATCAATGTTGCTAAATAACATGGTGCTGTCCATGGTACTGATTTCTGTGTGTGTGTTTGCGTGCAAGTTGACTCTCCCTACTTGTAGACTAGTTGATCGCCAATTCTATCCTCTTCTCTTTCATATTGGCAAAACGGTCTATGTCATACAGTACGCTTTTGGTTTTTATTTTCATCGGCTACCTAGCTAAAATGCTTGCCACCCTAACTTCCTCGCATAGGCAACAATGAACCAGCTAAGTTAGCTAGCTAGTTAACCTGAGACTACTAGGCTACATATTGAACTTCAATCGTCTCAGGCCAGTGGCACAATATATTAATTTATGGTTACGTCAGAATCGCCGTTATAATCATTGGCCTGTACAGAGAATTAAGTCAAAATCCACATCGCCATCCATGGCTTAGGAAAGGGTCAATTTAGCAAGCTAGCTACTGCAGGACATCAACACAAGCAGACCAGAAACAGACACGTTTTTTTGAAAATGATGACGTTTTGCTTAGGATTTGATTTGATTGGTGGGAAGCCAAATTCAACTGGCCTCCCTTGGGGGACATTTAGCTTTTTCAGGACAACCCACAGTTGAGCTCAGCTCAACGCTGATTGGCTAATTATTTTTGTATTTTTTTTTATCAAGGGAGGCCAAATGCTTGCTGGCATCAATCAACCAAATGCTACGGTGGCAACGTGTCATACTCTTTTGTTCCAGACAGCATCAGAATCATGAGCTACACATTGAGGCACAAGGGTGTGCCTCAATCTCAAGGGAATGTATTGAATGATGTGTACCTGGAACCTATCGATGATACAAAGTCAAATACATACTGTAGAGATAATAAACAGTGTATATATTCTGTCATTCTCCCCATTTATAAGTAATTCTACATTCATTCTGCTTGCTTACAACTGAATCAATTTGATTCTCTGCATTTATGGCTGAACTAAATTTCCCAATCAGGGAAGACACTGTACATGAACTCATCAAGCAGTGGAAATCAACTAGATGGAAAATATGAATCTTGAAAAATGAGAATGATTCTGATATCCACCCCTCTCCTCCTCCCTCCATCCCCCACAGTCTACTTGGCTGTGTAATCTACTAAAGATTAAAAATTACTATCATAAAACAGACATTCCCTGAAAGTAATCCCCCCTTTCCAAAAAGGGGGAGGGAAAAATCTGCACCAAAGCCTTTGCTTCTAGTTATGTCAGACTGTATTTTAAACAGTCCTAATCATATACCTTTGTGGACACTTAATTAAAATTACAAAACCAATTTTAATCTGCAGTCCAATTAATATGCAAATATATGCAAATGTAGTAAAACAAGGTGGTGATTAAGTTAAGGACACTCTATTTCATGTCTCCCTTTAAGTGTGAAAACAAACCATCCTTTTCCCCGACACTAGTTCTGATGGATTGAGATGTTTACTGGCTTCATGCCGGGCTGAGTAAAATAACCTTTCCAAGTATCATTTCAAAAAGGGGAAACAGCGAGCCAAAGTGGCACAGTTATTCAGTGCCTGTGTCCCTCCCTAATCCACACATCAAGTCATTTTACACACATCATGGTAATTCTCTTTTAAGGTCAGTACAAAGTTGCACGTCTACATCGGTCATATCGCAGAGGTCTATTTGAAATTCAAGACTTTTTCCAGGCTTGAGGTGAGAGAGCGTTGACCATTCTAAAGAGGAGATGTTCATTCTATAGTCTTTCAAAGTCATATCTGGAGGGAGGAATGTCCATAACAGGTAATGAATGTGAGTGGTTCTTAAATAACTTTCAGTTGGATCTAGATGAGGGTAGGTCATACAACTTTTAAGATGGTTACTCTAGTTAATTTCCTACTTTTGGCAGAACATAAGCTACGTACGATGATTTTTCTTCATGAAGGCAGCTTTAGCACACAATGTTAATGAGTGAAAAATAAGTGCATCTGTAATATATTCCTATAAGATAAGAATAATTAGACCCATTGCTGATAAAACTGCCAAAACAGTCCAAACACTTCTGAAAATGAGACATTGAGTCGAGCTAAGATATTCACTTTTTCAGCAAGTATTGTCCGTCTTCAGTAACATAATTGCCTGTTGTGTGGAGGATTCATTCCAATTAACTTTAAGGTTCCTTTTTTCTCAAACATTTCAAACTTCTCCCTTTAATATGGGGAAAAAAACTACTCAAAAGCAAGTTTCACATTGTGATGTAAAAGCAGTGTTAGTTCAGCTGGCTAATCAAATCAAAATCAAATTGCATTTGTCACATGCGCCGAATACAACAGGTGCAGACCTTACAGTGGAATGCTTACTTACAAACTGTATGCAACAATGCAGTTTAAAAAAAAAATATATAAAAAAATGTAATAAGAGTAAGAAATAAAAGTTACAAATAATTAAAGAGGAGCAGTAAAATAACAATAGTGAGGCTATATACATGGTGTACCGGTAGAGCCATTGTGGGGGCACCGGTTAGTTGAGGTAATTGAGGTAATATGTACATGTAGGTAGAGTTATTAAAGTGACTATGCATAGAGAATAACAGAGAGTAGCAGCAGTGTAAAGGGCGGGGGGGGAGGGGGGGCTTTTGAGGATCTGAGGACCCATGCCAAATCTTTTCAGTCTCCTGAGGTTTCAGAGGGAGGTGTTTAGTCCCAGGGTCCTTAGCTTAGGGATGAGCTTTGAGGGCACTATGGTGTTGAATGAGCTGTAGTCAACGAATAGCATTCTCACATAGGTGTTCCTTTTGTCTAGGTGTGAAAGGGCAGCGTGGAGTGCAATAGAGATTGCATCACCTGTGGATCTGTTGGGGCGGTGTGCAAATTGGAGTGGGTCTAGGGTTTCCTGATAATGGTGTTGATGTGAGCCATGACCAGCTTTTCAAAGCACTTCATGGCTACAGACGTGAGTGCTACGGGTCGGTAGTCATTTAGGCAGGTTACTTTAGTGTTCTTGGGCACAGGGACTATGGTGGTCTGCTTGAAACGTGTTGTTACTACAGACTCGGACAGGGGCCGTGTTTGAGTCTGTAATACCTGACTCAGTTCTTTTGTTACAAACAACGCAACAAAAAAAACCGAACAAAATAACGCAGTTGGTTAGAAGCACATAAAACGTCAGCCATCCTCTCCGGCGCCATTCTACGTCCTACATTCTACATTCTAATGGCATTGGATCCATTCCTCCCAATTATGCTGTGATGTTCAATCTACTTTTGCTCTGACAAAAAGTTTTGTCCGAAAATAGCTAGCATAGCTAATATAAAAAATTGTAGGTTAAAGCTGACTGGAATGCATTGGATTGACCTGAACGGTGTGTATGTGAATGATCGTGTGTGCACGTGTGTGTGCGCACGCACGTGTGTCTCTCATGTCTAAAATCCTTCGTGGGCAAGGTAGTAGGTGAATTGGATTGTACAGTATAGCTTGTACAGTATAGTGTCGCAGCGTTGCTCCAGACCTGTAAACCTGTAATCCTGTGCTGAGCCGAGCGTGTAGACCTCCCCACAGCACGGCTCCTCCTGAGGCCACCACTCTGCTCTCTGCTGATACCTCTCAGGCGTGGACGTTTCCAGGTGATTTACACACACAAGCACCAGGGGGTTCAAGCACAGCTGGGAATAGGAAGACCGGGCCAACTCACTCACAGAGCGCCAAGTGTATGGTGACAGAGAACGGTCCCATTTCTGACACCAACTGAGTGGTAGAATACACAGACAATGGGGGATCTCTACTTGGTGCTCTCACTTCTGACACCAACTGAGTGGTACAGTCAAGGATATAATTCCGGTATAGAATTAACATGTGCCAAAAAAATGTATCCCGTGGTGAAAAGGATGCCGTCAAAGGAATCACTGCTGACTGACTTGGCACTGTTCTCAAATGACAAGTGATTGTAGTGCTCTGCTATATCTGTCAAAACGCAATACGAAAAGGTAGGGTATTCTTAAAATGGGTTTTAACATGGTAATATTCATGATATGTTCTGTGAGCGCCACCCAGTTAACTTGATTCTTAGTCTATCAACACCTCAATTGGTGTGAATGCACATGTTTATGTATTATGGGCGTAATCTGGAGTTGAAATATGTGCATTTAACTTGCGTACTCTTGTAAATCTTACATTGATATTGATGTCAATAGGGATTTTGCCTGGAATTTAAGAGTCAGACATGTGGAATTCAAGTTAGGAGACTCCTTCCTTATTTCGAGTTCTTCTCCCGAGTGGCGCAGTGGTCTAAGGCACTGCATCTCAGTGCAAGAGGCGTCACTACAGTCCCTGGTTCAAATCCAGACTGTATCACATCCGTCCGTGATTGGGAGTCCCACAGGGCGGCGCACAATTGGTCCAGCGTCGTCTGGGTTCGGCCGGGGTAGGCCATCAATTGTGAATAATAATTTGTTCTCAACTAACTTGCCTAGCTAAATAAAGGTTGAAAATAGTGAAGTTGATTGCCACCCACTTCAAACAATTATTTCTCAGCACTACAAGAAATACACTGGTGTAGACTGCAGTTGACAAACGCATTACCTCGATCCCGGTTCCACAAAGACACTGTGTGGTAGTCCGAGGAATGTGAAGTTGTTTGTGTCACTGTCCTCCCACTCTCTACTCCACATTAACACAAAGCATCTGGGAGGATGAGATGTAGGCCAGCCCAGACTTCTGAGAGAAACCAACACAAGCAATCATTTTGTCTAGCAAATATAAAGGGAAGCGAGGATGCTTTTTGTTGTGACAGACTCTACTGAACACACACACGTCTCAAATTAGCTTCCACAAACAAGCAGGGAGACAAATGTACATTGCATAACAAAGGTGCATGTACAGTAGGACAGTAATGTGTATCCATATTGTGTTATTGTACGATTTGAAAATGCCCCGTTCACCGTGAGTTATTTACCTTAACGAAAGACACTATTGTTTGTTCGTGTTTGTGAAACAAAGGTGTTATTGCCACGGCCTTACATCCATATTATAAATATCGACCCGTTATTGCCAAAAGCCACTCTAACGGTTTTCGTCGGGAGAAGGAGAAGAGGACCAAGGTGCAGCGTGGTAAGTGTTCATTTTAATGAAATAAAATAAACTGAACACTGAAACAAAAACAACAAAGAGAGAGAATGAAACGAAACAGTTCTGTAAGATATACACACAAAACAGAAAACAACTACCCACAAACACAGGTGGGAACAGGCTACCTAAGTATGGTTCTCAATCAGAGACAACGATAGACAGCTGCCTCTGATTGAGAACCACACACGGCCAAACACAAAGAAATAGACAACATAGAACACCAGACATAGAATGCCCACCCAAACTCACGCCCTGACCAACCAAAATAGAGACATAAAAAGGATCTCTACGGTCACGGCGTGACAGTACCCCCCCCCAAAGGTGCGGACTCTGACCACAAAACCTGAACCTATAGGGGAGGGTCTGGGTGGGCATTTCACCGCGGTGGTGGCTCTGGTGCGGGACGTGGACCCCGCTCCACCTTAGTCTTGTTCCACTTAAGTGGCGCCCCTTATCGCCGACCCCGGACCGGGGACCCTCGCAGCGGGCCCCGGACAGGAGGGCGACTCTGGCTGCTCCGGACAGGAGGGCGACTCTGGCTGCTCCGGACAGGAGGGCGACTCTGGCTGCTCCGGACAGGAGGGCGACTCTGGCTGCTCCGGACAGGAGGGCGACTCTGGCTGCTCCGGACAGGAGGGCGACTCTGGCTGCTCCGGACAGGAGGGCGACTCTGGCTGCTCCGGACAGGAGGGCGACTCTGGCTGCTCCGGACAGGAGGGAGACTCTGGCTGCTCCGGACAGGAGGGAGACTCTGGCTGCTCCGGACAGGAGGGAGACCTCTGGCTGCTCCGGACAGGAGGGAGACTCTGGCTGCTCCTGACTGAAGCCCGTCGCTGGAGGCTCAGGACTAGAGGGCGTCGCTGGAGGATCTGGACTAGAGGGCCACGCTGGAGGCTCCGGACTGACGTCCTTCGTTGGGGGCCTTGTGCCATAACTCCTCACTGGAGGTTTCGTGCCATTGATCCTCACTGGATGCTTCGTGCCATGGATCCTCACTGGAGACTTCGTGCCATGGATCCTCACTGGAGGCTTCCTGCCATGGATCATCACTGGAGGCTTCGTGCCATGGATCATCACTGGAGGCTTCGTGCCATGGATCATCACTGGAGGCTTCTTGCCATGGATCATCACTGGAGGCTTCGTGCCATGGATCATCACTGGAATGGAGATACACACAGGAGGCCTGGCTCTGGGAGAAGACATAGGACTCACCAGGCTGGGGAGACATGTAGGAGGGTTAGAGCTTAGCACAGGCACAGAACTCACCAGGCTGGGGAGACATGCAGGAGGCCTTGTCCTTGGCCGAGGCACTGGATGCACTGGACCATGGAGGCGCACTGGCGGTCTCGAGCGCAGAGCTAGCACAACTCGTCCTGGCTGGATCCCCCCTGTAGCCCGGCAAGTGCGGGGAGTTGGAACAGGCCGCACTGGGCAGTGCTGGCGAACCGGGGACACCGTGCATAGGGCTGGTGTAGTATACCCCGGGCCGAGGAGACGCACTGGAGACCAGATGCGCTGAGCCGGCATCATCCCTCCTGGCTCGATGCCCACTCTAGCCCGGCCGATTCGAGGAGCTGCGATGTAGCGCACCGGGCTATGCGTGCGCACTGGGGACACCGGGCGCTTCCCCGCATAACACGGTGCCTGCCCAGTCACTCTCTCGCCACGTTAAGCACGGGGAGTTGGCTCAGGTCTCCTACCTGAGTCCGCCAATCTCCCCGTGGGCCCCCACCAAAATAAATCTGGGGCTGCCTCTCGTGCCCGTTACCTCGAGCCAATTCCTCATAGTGTCGCCGCTCCGCTCTAGCTGCCTCCAGCTCCTCTTTCGGACGGCGATGCTCCCCCGGCTGTGCCCAGGGTCCCTTGCCGTCCAATATTTCCTCCCATGTCCAGGAGTCCATCCTTCCACGCTGCTTGGTCCTTTGGTGGTGGGTAGTTCTGTAACGATTTTCGTCGGGAGAATGAGAAGAGGACCAAGGTGCAGCATGGTAAGTGTTTATTTTAATGATATAAAATAAACCGAACACTGAAATGACAAAAACAACAAAGAGAGAGAACGAAATGAAACAGTTCTGTAAGGTATACACACAAAACAGAAAACAACTACCCACAAACACAGGTGGGAACAGGCTACCTAAGTATGGTTCTCAATCAGAGACAACGATAGACAGCTGCCTCTGATTGAGAACCACACACGGCCAAACACAAAGAAATAGACAACATAGAACACCAGACATAGAATGCCCACCCAAACTCACGCCCTGACCAACCAAAATGGAGACATAAAAAGGATCTCTACGGTCAGGGCGTGACAGCCACACCAGACAAATGAAAAGGCCTGGAAGAGAGATTTGTGGTGATGAATTGGAGCTCAAAATAAAGGATAGAATTCTGACTGCTCAAAACCTCTCTCGTCTAAAGTAGACAAGGAAGTACTTGTAGAAAGGTATTACGGATAGTAGTGTCTGGCATGTCCGGAGAGAATTCCACTCAATAGGCAAATTTAAAATTGAATGAGGAGGTTTGACTAAGCAATAAAACGGTGCTCTCCGTGCCAGTGAGAGCTACTTAGGAGGAATGCCACCCACCAATTATCTTATTTATAAATCAACTGCAATTTCACTGATGGCTTTATCTCAAATTTGATTAAACACACATTTCAAAGTCTAAAAATCATTTGATCTAATTCCCTATATTGGTAATAATCACAAGTCTTCCCCATGGCATCCACTAATAAAAAAAATGCCATTGATTTCCACTGGACTGGACTGGCGAGAGTTGGGCTTTGGGGGAAAGAGAAGAGAGGAGATGCCAGGCAAGAACACAGACAGAGACAGGGCTCAACATTCACATCTAGTGTTCAAACTGACCAGAGAGCCTGCCTGGTTGCACTTTGGGCACCTAAAATGCATGTAACCTAGATGTCAAACGCTGCGGACCACTCTCAGTGATCACGACTCATCATTGTAATAACGCGCTACTTCAGTCGACTACGCCACATTATGCACCCCCAATGTAACAAAGCTACAAACGCCTGCCTGAGCAGAGTAAACAAGGTTATTCAATGAACTATCAGGTTAGAAGGGGAGATACCGAATCTGTCATTACACCAGAGGTGTCACTTCTCCACCTCATCACGGTCATCATCCTCATTACCGCTGTCATGCTACAGGTGAAGGCGCCTTGCTCAAGTGCAGCCGAGCCTCTGCCAGCCAGCCAGCCAGCCAGCCAGCCAGCCAGCCAGCCAGCCAACCAAACATAAAACATCAAGACTCTTGTTGCATGTAAAATCATATCATTACAACACATTAAAATCCACATTACAGCCATTACATTACAGGCAACCCCAGCAGTCAAGGAGTATCAGGGACTCATCGTAACACAGTTCACTCTCTCCACTGTGTCCTAATGGCATCTCGTAAGGACTGCCTCCCTACTGATTCTTCTGGCATCGTGATCAGAAAGCCCCGTCTCGGTGTCCGTGGGCAAACTCCGAACGATCAGTCTGACAAAAGTGAAAGGATTCGCGTCCTTATTTAAAGGGTCCAAATATGCTGGGTGAACTCCAGTTTGCCTTCAGTTCCCCTGTGAGATGGGAGAGAAAGAGAAAAGAAAAACTCAGAAACAGAAGGAAAAAGCAACTTCCATAATGAACACTACTTTTGTTCCGTCTAGTCTCTGGAGAAAACCATGGTAGGATAATGAAATATGCATATTATGTACACATTTTTACATTATACATAGTATTGGTAACATGCTATGGCAGTCTGGCTGCTACTGTATGTGTAGAGGTAAGCAAACTCTGACCTTTGGACAAAGGGCAAAAGGTGAATCTACAGTATGTATCCCCAGACAATACAATAAACATGTACAAATGTTCATATGGCTTTATGGTATATATTTTCGTACATTTGCATATGTAACACTAAATACTGTATGACATAAAAGGATCATATTTTCGAAATAGAGCGAATACAGTATAGTGTACAGCAATCACACACTGGGAATTAAATTATCACAAAGCTGTAATACTTTCCTTTATCTATCTTTCACTGAGTGGCAGGATATATGACAATACATTTAAACGTGCTTTAAAATGGCAAAATTACCTTTGACAGAGAGAGCAGACTATAGAGGAGTGATATGGTAATGTATGAAGGTAATGTCTACACAGGAGCACCTTGAGCTACGCCTGAGGCAATTTAGTCTCCTGGATATGAATGGAGAAAGAGTGTACACAATCGAAGAAAGAGCAGAGGTGTTAGCAGCCTGAAGCAGGCATGATCATACGTGTACTTTTCATCTTATATAGGGAGCTAAAAGTCATCTAAGGAGTTGTCCAGTCAATTAAACTGTTACAATTGTTTTGTTTAAGAGGACAGAAAATGTCCAAATTAATCATTCCACCTTCTGCCATCTACCGTGATGTTGTCCCTTATTCATGAATGTCAACAGGCGATGCAGAACAATGGACCATAAAGGCACATATCGAGAGATACAACATACAGTGCACACGGAAAGTATTCAGACCCCTTCTCTTTTTCAACATTTTGTTACGTTACAGACCTATTCTGAAATTGATCAAATACATTTTTCCCCTCATCAATCTACACACATAATGTGTAGATAATAATGACAATGACAATGCGAAAACAGGTTTGTAGAATTTTTTGCAACTGTATAAAAAAAAACATAAATACCTTATTTACATAAGTATTCAGACCCTTTGCTATGAGACTTAAAATTGAGCTCAGGTGAATACTGTTTCCATTGATCATCCTTGAAATATTTGTTGGTGGTAAATTCAGTTGATTGGACATAATTTGGAAAGGTTACACACCTGTCTAAATACGGTCCCACAGTTGACAGTACATGTCAGAGCAAAAACCAAGCCATGAGGTCCGTATTGCTCCAAGACAGGATTGTTTTTATTTAAATTTTATTTCACCTTTATTTAACCAGGTAGGTTAGTTGAGAACAAGGTCTCATTTACAACTGCGACCTGGCCAAGATAAAGCAAAGCAGTGCGATTGTGTCGAGGCACAGATCTGGGGAAGGGTACCAAAACCTTTTGGCAGCATTGAAGGTCCACAAGAACACAGTGGCTTCCATCATTCTTAAATGGAAGAAGTTTGGAATCACCAAGACTCTTCCTTAAGCTGGCCGCCTGGCCAAACTGAGCAATCGGGGGAGATGGGCCTTGGTCAAGCAGGTGACAAAGAACCCGATCTTCTCTCTGACAGAGCTCCAGAGTTCCTCTGTGGAGATGGGAGAACCTTCCAGAAGAACAACCATCACTGCAGCAATCCACCAATCAGGCTTTTATGGTAGAGTGGCCAGACGGAAGCCACTCCTCAGTAAAAGGCACATGACAGCCCACTTGGAGTGTGCCAAAAGCCACCTAAAGGACTCTCAGACCAAAGGCGCTTCAACAGAAAAATCTAAAAAAAAACTGGATTTGCTTTGTCATTATGGGGTATTGTGTGTAAATTTAGACGAGGAAAAAACACAATTTAATACATTTTAGAATAAGGCTGTAACAAAACAAAATGTGGAAAAGTCAAGTGGTCTGAATACTTTCAGAATGCACTGTATAGCCAGAATCTAGACTGTAATAACCTACTGTAATACTCCTTGGGCTTGTCATCGTCTTCCATTCTACCATTCTACTTTCATGCCAGCTCACAGTTTCGTCTCGTTATCAGCAGCCTACTCTGCCTTCAGACATGAATAAAAACCCAGAGGTGCAGGCGCTTCTTGATTTGCTAAATTATTCACAAAAAAATATCATATTAAATGCATAAAGTACCTTGGTATACCTTTGTGCTTCACATGCATGGGGAAATGGTTCAAACAGGATATCCTGCCTGCTGCCATGGTTACAGACACTATTCTGAGTTCCAATTCAGACATTCCTGAACCCAAACATTCCAAATAACTACATTAATTAGTTGGAATCGCACATGAGAAAATCTAGTCTTACCTTCGCTCTCTAACAATGTCTAACAATCCAAGATAACCTGTAAACATGAATAATCCTGTAGTATATCCACTCTATTGCCGTGGTACAGGTCAACCCCAGCCCTTAACTCCCAACAATGAAAACCAAGAAATGAGCTCTATGCCAGCATGCTTCCACAGTGATAAATGAGTTTGTATTGTCTGCCAGCCCGGCTTCCTGCTAGCCCAGGTCAGTCCTTATTAAATTACCACTTGTCAATGTCTTAAATAGTGATTGATGAATGAGCATGCCAAATGAAGGGCTCAAACAGTTTGGTATTCCCGTATTTCAGATCCTTTCAGACTGATATATTGACATCGAATTGAACTAAGGTGTAAAACTTCCTCTGACAGAAAGCAAGTTTTATATTTTGAAATGGTGGTCCTGTGACATAACATTGAAAAAAGAGGTATTTGTCTGACTATAAGGATAACAGCATATTTTTGTCACAAATTATAACGCTGGCATTTACGTATGTAAGTAAGCATTTCACAGTAAGGTCTACACTTGTTGTACTCGGCGCATGTGACAAATAACATTTATTTTGATTTGAGGAGTATTTTTTTGTAATGGAGGGGGACAAATGAAAGAATACTTCAAAGAAAGGAGCATTTAAAGTCATCTCACATTTTTGCCTTTGGTCTCTCCAAGCATGTGTTTTTTCAAAGACTGGACAATCTAGAGCAGTTTGAAAAAGACCGGAGGCATGTTGAATGATTGTCGGCCATGCAAATAATCACTTACTTACACTCTATGAGTTTGCTTTGGATAAGGCAAATTACCATTTGAAAATGAGCTGAAAAACTCTCTGGGCAACAAGCTTGCATCGTGATTTTCAGCTATTTCACCACAGCTACATAAATAACCATACACAAACGCTTACAAACGTACACAAACACACTTCCATCTACAACATATCTCAGATGTTTGTGAAGATGACCTGCCCAAGCACTGCCTTGCATTTAAGGTCAGTGACGATCAGTTTCTGTCTGAAGAGTGAAACATTGGCACTGTATATCGTGAAAACAAAGTCTCCCTCAAAAAACATTTTATGATGCTTCTTATCTTTGTCTGACAATACGTTATTTTCAAAATCCAAAATCAGCCGGTTTAGGTGCTTAATTGGTGATACTACAATACATGGGAAAATAGTTATTCATGACACAGCTACTGAGTTAAACTCATCCTACTCTTCAGTTTCAGCCTCAACCATTCCTCCTCAGGGAGGATGCTTCAAGAACGTACTGTTGGTTGTTGCTTAGAACAACGTCGAGATGTGTATACTGTTTACATAATGCCCGAAGTTTCCCTCTGTGGCCAAAAGTCTGGGCTATATGGAACAATTACCATTAAAAAACTGAAAAACAAGAAGTTGCTGAGCTAGGACGAATGTAGCTACAATGCTGTTATTTCTCACAGTTATGTCCGTCCAGACCTGACCTGACCTAAAAGGCATTCTTTGCGTTACAGTTGGATAAATAAGCTGACTTACCTCATCTTAATAAACACTTACGACACTTAATATCATCGTATGCCGGTCAGTGAACTGTCATGGCTGTCCTCCTGTTCTTCCGGGGCTTTGTTTTGGCTTGACTTGGTGGATTTGAAACAACTATGCTGCTTTTTAATTAGGCGTGGTTATCCCTTGAAGTAAAATGACTGTCGTTAGGATGAAACAACCCAACCAAACAACGTTGGGGAAATTTGATTGTTAAGCAAAGGACTTGACACTGCATGGATGTATGAGCCATAGAGTTAGTTAGATGACTCATCATATCAGAAGACCTAAGATTAAGAATTGTTGACTTGCATAAAGCTGGAAAGGGTTACAAAAGTATCTCTAAAAGCCTTGATGTCAGTCCACGGTAAGACAAATTGTCTATAAATGGAGAAAGTTCAGCACTGTTACTACTCTCCCTAGGAGTGGCCGTCCTGCAAAGATGACTGCAAGAGCACAGCACAGAATGCTAAATGAGGTTAAGAAGAATCCTAGAGTGTCAGCTAAAGACTTAAAGAAATCTCTGGAACATGCTAACATCTCTGTTTACGAGTGTACTACACGTAAAACACTAAACATGAATGGTGTTCATGGGAGGACACCGCGGAAGAAGCCACTGCTGTCCAAACAAAAAACATTGCTGCACGTCTGAAGTTCGCAAAAGAGCATCTGGATGTTCCACAGCGCTTCTGGCAAAATATTCTGTGGACAGATGAAACTAAAGTTGAGTTGTTCAGAAGGAACACACACCACTACTGTATGTGTGGGAAAAAAAGGCACAAAACACCAACATCAAAACCTCATCCCAACTGTAAAGTCTGGTGAAGGGAGCATCATGGTTTGGAGCTGCTTTACTGCCTCAGGGCCTGGACAGCTTGCTATCATCGACAGAAAAATGAATTCCCAAGTTTATCAAGACATTTTGCAGGAGAATGTAAGGCTATCTGTCCGCCAATTGAAGCTCAACAGAAGTTGTGTGATGCAACAGGACAACGACCCAAAACACAGAAGTAAATCAACAACAGAATGGCTTCAACAGAAGAAAATACGCCTTCTGGAGTGACCCAGTCAGAGTCCTGACCTCAACCCGATTGAGATGCTGTGGCACCTCAAGAGAGCGATTCACACCAGGCATCCCAATAATATTGCTGAACTGAAACAGTTTTGTAAAGAGGAATGGTCCAAAATTCTTCCTGACCTGAAAACGTTTGATTGAGGTTATTGCTGCCAAAGTAGGGTCAACCTGTTATTAAAACCAAGGGTTCACATACTTTTTCCAACCTGCACAGTGAATGTTTACACGGTGTGTTAAATAAAGACATGAAAACGTATAATTGTGTGTGTGTGTTATTCGTTTAAGCAGACTGAGTTTGTCTATTGTTGTGACTTAGATGAAGATCAGATCAAATTTTATGACCAATTTATGCAGAAGTCCAGGTAATTACAAAGGGTTCACGTCATTTTTCTTGCCACTGTAACATGTTTGGGTCCTCTAACTAACTCTATGGTATGAGCCATTTCAACTCTGTAGGCCTGTGGTCTCAGTCTGGAATGAGCACTGTGAGTGGAGGTACTCATTCGGTGTTGACTCCAAGTTAGAACCGCACATCTGCCACAAAGTTGAAGTGAAAAAGGAGAAATTAACAATATACATGATCAGAAAACATTGTCCGTGCAATGGGTACATTACATGTTTTAGGAAACAGAATCAGTCTTTCCCAATGCATAGTAAAAGTGTGAGATTAGAAAAGGAAGACTACTAAAATAACACAACACTGCATTGTTATTGATGAACTTGTAATTAATTAAACTGCAGAAATATGTGTTGTTGAACATTACGTTAACATTCAGGCCATTCCAGTTTTTTATATAGCAGAGTTTAAAAGAGGTTTTCCGCCTCCCTCATCTTCTTTGTTAGTCCTGTCTCCAGCTTCTAGACAGGTGTGACGGCCTATGAGCCTGAATTGGATTGCACTGTATCCGTGTGAATAGCAAGGTGGTGGAAAAAAAGAGTATTGCTCAAAGCCCATTTCCCATCTGTCCTGATGATCCTTTTACTTGCTGAGTCTCTGGGATGAATTCAGATCTCCTGAGCACAAAATGAAGAGTTTCCCAGCTTCCAAATTCAGAGGTAAGCAAAGTTTAAGCTACAGTACCAAACTAATGCCAGTTTGATTAAATGGTTGAGGACACAAACAGCAGGGGTGAGTTTCTGATCCCTGCAACAGTGCAACTATAGTTCTCTGGTTTACACTGGGATCTGTCATTATACTCCCATGACACTATGAAGAGCATCTTCGAGAGAAACACCCAACACTGTCTGCAATAAGTTATTAAGACTGTAAATACTATACTTTCATAACAAAACAAATATTTTAATTACAGTAGGGTAATTCTAGTGTGTGTAGACTTTTTTGGGCTATGGTTAAGCATAACTTCATGTCTTTGTCACAGATCTATTCCACAGTTTATTTTCTGAAATGGAACACAGACTGTAAATAACGTTTGTTTACCACTATTAAATGAAAGCTTATTTGTTTGAGATTATAAACACAAATCATAGCGATGGCAATTCAAGTCCAATAAGGCCTATCTTAATCACCCATTGACTTAAACAGTTCACTCAAAGAGTCCAAAAGTGCTGCCATACAGTATTTAACAGGGTTAAATAAACAAACAAAGATAGATTGACTGTATCATTTAGGAGAATAACAATTCTGTCCATTGGAAAAATAACAATATTTCTCACGACATTCGTCTTCTTGCATATTAATTCTTATCAGTGCGGTGAATAATCCTGCTCTTTCTGAAGAAGAGAGACAGACAGCCCCACTTTGAGCTGTCATAGTAATTAACTGTCTTCACTCAACAATGGGCTTGTATCTCTCAAAGAGGATGCTTATTAACGCGTAGACATTATGTGAGATTGAAGTGCATGGATCTCTTAGGGACCACAGAAGCAACTGTAAAGTGTTTTAGCCTATTGTTTATGTTTTGCATTGTTGTATGGTACCGTGGTGCCAGGCAACCAACCTATAGGCTGTTTAATTTCTGCTGGGCTAAGCACAGAGATAAGACAAGGCCTGTGCCCCCCTGGTCTAAATCTGTCTGGCATGGCATGGCTCTCCCTCCCTCCCATTCATTACCCATGGGGCACACACATACACACCTCATTAACAACAGTGACCCTTGGCTATGCATGTGCGAGATTCACCGCCCTAGTACATAACAAGCACATTGCTGTGATGTTAGGATGAGGCCCACCTCATGGTTAGGGTCTTTTCTCCTAACATTCCAATAACAATGTAAAACTGTGACTAGGTTCATGCCCCTGGGGATTTTCTTTTTTAAATCACACAAAAAAGGGGTCCAAATGGAACAGGCAATGGAAATAAAGTAATACTAGCTGTATATTGTCTCATTATACGCTAATAGGAGAAACGTACATGGAAATGGTTATATGATGAATACATATGAAGTAACCAATGCTTAATCCTGAGTTTTAACTGAATAGGRTGATCCACYGTGTGTACATCAAGGTTGATTARACACCTACGTCGAAAACGAGATGTAGGGTGACATCGACCTAGTTTTGTTTGCATTGAATAACCCATATCCTTGCTCTTTTTCCCCAAAAAAATGTTGCTTTCCCTTTTCTCTTTCACTGCCACGCAGGGCTAGGTCAGGTCAGAGGCGATGTGGTTCAGGCAGGTTGAGGCCGACAGGCCTGGCGAGAAACAACCTGGAACAAAAGACAAAGTGTTCAGGTTCTGTCACTTGCTCCAAACATTCACCTTCACCCCTCAAGGCCTCGGCTCCCTCTGCAACACAAAACAATATCCCCCGTGGGGACGCTTCAACGGAGGCCTCTGAACGACGAACCACCGAGGTCTCGCCTGTGAAAAGTTTTGATCTCGTCAAGGGAAGTCCCAGTGGGACCTCGTTGGTGAGCTCTAATGCAGGGAGAAAACGGTGGAAAAGGGTGGAACGCACCTGTTTTCATATGACAAAGTCTGAAGGGGCAAAGAGTCTCAAAGGAACGATAACCTTCACGATNATTCACCGCCCTAGTACATAACAAGCACATTGCTGTGATGTTAGGATGAGGCCCACCTCATGGTTAGGGTCTTTTCTCCTAACATTCCAATAACATTTTAAAAATGTGACTAGGTTCATGACCCTGGGGGAAAATGGAGGAGAAAAAATCACACAAAAAGGGGTACAAATGGAACAGGTAATGGAGATAAAGTAATATATATGCGAATAGGAGCAACTTACATATAAATGGTTATATGTTGAATACATATCAAGTAACCAATGCTTAATCCTGAGTTTTAACTGAATAGGCTGATCCACGGGGTGTACATCAAGGTTGCTTACACGCCTATGTAGAAAATGAGATGTAGGGTGACATCGACCTAGTTTTGTTTGCATTGAATACCCATATCCTTGCTCTTTTTCTTCTTTAGCTTTCCCTTTTCTCTCTCTCTTTCTGTCATGCAGGGCTAGGTCAGGTCAGAGGCGATGTGGTTCAGGCAGGTTGAGGCCGACGGGCCTGGCGAGAAACAACCTGGAACAAAAGACAAAGTGTTGAAGTTCTGTCACTTGCTCCAAACATTCACCTTCACCCCTCAAGGCCTCAGCTCCCTCTGCAACACACACACACAAAAAATACCCTGTGGGGACGCTTCAATGGAGGCCTCTGAACGACGAATCACCGAGGTCTCGCCTGTGAAAAGTTTTGATCTCGTCAAGGGAAGTCCCAGTGGGACCTCGTTGGTGAGCTCTAATGCAGGGAGAAAACGGTGGAAAAGGGTGGAACGCACCTCAGTTTTCCTATGACAAAGTCTAAAGGGACAAAGAGTCTCAAAGGAACGATAACCTTCACGATCGGTTTCAAAGGTTCCATGGTGACCAAACATTTTAACTGAAATCTGTGGAAAGAGTTCTATCTGTGACATCGGCACACAGAAGATTTAGGAATAGCAATACATATGCATGGTTAGATTCATTGGGCTAAATATTCTCAGTACTGAGAGGCTGAAGGGTATTTACAGTTTCAAATATTTTCAATCAAGTAATACATATGCTAATCAAAACAATATGCTATGAAATTAGATGAAAGAGTATTATTTTCAGAGAGCCTCTCATATACTGATGAGAGAAGGCAATCCTATGTATTGAGTTTTGCAGATAAGACTTGGAGAAACGTTGGCACAGGCCTGCTACTCATGTCAATTCATTTCGAAAGCGACATGGGAGACCAGGGGTTTGGTCTTGAGAAGAAGAAGTAAAAAGAGTTTGTTGTTTCACCGCCTTTGACTAAGGTCATACCAAATTAACAGTCTTTCTACTGCATAAAAATAGCACACCATTAATTTTTTTCTCTCCTAAATCTTAAAGGTTGACCTGATTTTTAATGTTACACTACGTGAAGAAATTAAAGAGAAGAGGAAGAAAAAAATACATTCCGATAAGCAGCCTGCCTGCCTGAACTAATTTTAGCACTCTCGTCTGCACAGGTTTTCATATGGGATCTACAAACCCTGAGATACTTTGGGTTCTGGCYTGGAAACAATTAACAAAAATCAAAAGACCAAAAAAACAACTAGAGTGTTTCTCAATTGTTTGAATTAAAATGTTAAAGGGCCTTTTTTTCATTATGTTTGCAGAGATTTGGCAACTTGGTGGTCAACCAATACTGCATTCCCTAGAATTGTAATCAATTTTCAGGTGATAAAGCCATAGCTAACAGTAGGGGGGATAAATAGTTTAATTGTCACCACATTTGTTAGCTAACAGGCTTAGCTCTGCCTCAGTACTATGCTCAGTATTCAGTATTTAAATAGATACTAATTATTTCCAGTTGAAGGTCTTAAGATTTGTCAACTCTTGTGCAACACAATGATAAAGCACGGCTTCTTTCATAACCTAATCATTACAAGTACATTAGATGAGCATAACAAGCTAAGAGGTTATGACTTTATTAACATGTGTACCCACTAGTAAAGAGGTCTGGCATTAGCCAAAGACAGATTATGTCTTCAAATCAAGCCAGAACTGATGACCGAGTCTCCCTAAACACAGTCAATTATAGAATTTTCATTAGGGTTCTTTTGTGCTGTGTATTTGTTATTGTTAGCTTGATAACATGGAACACTGACTTTGGATTGACAAGGATTTACAGTGGTGGATTGTATACAGAGTACAAGCCCATCCCATTCCAAAGACCATGAATACCAATTGGAAAGAGTCTACTGAAAAGAATTACTGCAGTTAAATGGTAATTTTCTCTAAAACAAGGGAGAAAAGCGAGATATGTACAGCAGAAGAATGATGGGCACCACTCACATAATAATATGCTAATCAGCCTCTGAAATACTGATGAACTTTTGAATCACAAAGGATAAAATGACAACTTGAAAGCCGCAATATTATTATAATAATTGAGTGTTTTCATGTTTCAGTAATACTTATTTAAAAAAGAAAAAAGTGGAGAATTACGTAAGTAATTAGAAGTGTCTGCCTAAGATTGTTGACATTATAGAACACATGGTATCTAGGCTAATGTAGGCCGTCTACATGTGATTCTAAGGTCACTACATCTGGAGCTACCTCATAAGGAAAACATCTCCAAGGTTATTTTGCGTAGGCTACTGTACTTACACTGGAAAGGAAAAGGTGGAGCGAAAGAATTGACTGGCTATCCTTCCGCTAGAGGAYTAGGGGTATGCAAAAGAAGTCCTGAGGTWTTTGGAATGAAAGTCAAAGGGAGTCCACCACATTTTGCTAAAACCAGATCCAACAATGCCGGCTTTACACTTAGCAAAACGAACAAGTAACACAACTGCCCAAAAACAATATCATACACAATGATTTGAATTTTTGAATCTCTGCAGTCTACTATTCTTTCGCACATGAACAACTATAATCAGACAAGATGCCTGTCCCGAACTCTGTTTCCCTGATAGCCGATCAAAGTATAATTTATTGCTCTTCAGCTTTAACAAAGTATCTCGCTTTTCCTCCATCGACCAGCCAACATATCATGGCAATTAAAGAACAAAGGAAAGGGTTACCCCCCCCCCCCCCAAAAAAAACTCTACAGTATGATGAATGCTATTAATATAATGCACCTCTAGTCCCTTCCAATGTGAAAGGCGAACCTATGAGTCTTTSAAGCTCCTCGGTCTTCCTAACTTAACCCAGTCCCTGCTCGTCTGTAGCTCTGCAAGGCCCTTTAATGTGGTGAGCCCACGAGCCGTTCCTACTGCCACACAATCACGTCACTGTACATCTTCAGAATAGGGATTATTTCCACTTCCTGGTCCGTTTGAGCTTCAATCAAAAGGCCCAGGACCCACGTACAAAAGAAAAAGTAAAGTAGTCCATAAACTGAAACCAGATGAAGCTTCTCTATTTTTACCTTTTCCTGCCAAGAATAGTCTGAGACATCCTGTATGGTTAAGGTTGAGACCCAGTGACTTAAGAACTCAATTGACTGAGGTTCGCTGAAGGAACAAAGACTTTTGGTGAAGGAACGAATTTCCTATCCAGGTGCTTTTGTACTCTATCGAATGTATTTTGATCTTGATCTTTGGACTTGCTAAAAGATAATCCTAGAAGTTGCACATTTACTTCAATGTGGCTGGTCTTCATCTTATCAAGCATTCTGATGATCATTTTTTTATGATATAGAATAACAGGTGCAGGAGGAAAACCCTTATCACACACCCTCATCTGAGATGTAAAACTTTTCAGAATGTTTTGTTGTCAGGTGTGAAATAACTTAATTGGGTACTGGGTATTTCAGAGTTCTKTTRTCCGCRGAACGCTGCAAATTCCATWGTGATTTGCTGCTCATTAAGGAGTGTCCCCCTCGGGCAACAATTCTACACCTGTGACCATTCAAAAATGGCTCGCACAAACTACGTACAATCAGTAACTACCGTACTCTAAATAGGAAACAGATAACAAATATAACTAGAGATACCTATCAGCTCCTATGGTTATAATCAGATTAAAACATAAAGAGGTTGTACAAAATGAGTTTCACGCTGAGACAAGAAAGAGAARCCAAATGAGTTTGCTATGGCAAAATGTATAGCACTTGCTTTGTCGTTGTACTATGGGTTTCTATGGGAGTACAATTCAAATCAAATCAAATAATCTGTTTCCTAACTACTCTCAGATCCATACGCATTCAGAACCGGAAATTGAGATTAATGAATTGTATTTAATTCTAACCTTTTTTATAAGTCAAGAGTTCTGCTGGGTTATTTCTAATTTAAAACTGGAGCTGTACCAGCCATTAACACCCCCCGATCCTTATTAAAGACATTTCAGGGCATGCCATAGCCACAAGGCATGGTTTAAATATATATCATTTAGTGTCATTTCGAAYGGAAGGTTTTAGAGAGAACTATTGTTACTCTAATTCCGTCCTTGCTTCTATGTGTTTTAAAAACGAAGACATCATTTTAACTGGATCCGTTTACAAAGACAATGTATTTGAATGTGATGCTTTTGGAGAATGTATTGATATTACACAATTAACGGAAATCCTGAAATTGTATCAAATTGGTACTGCTTCTAATGATTGCTAGTCGACYTTCTGTGTAACAGTCCATACGGTAAAGGAACAGTGTAAATGTTTTGTCGTGTGTTGTGTGTTGTGTGTTTAGAACTGTGCTAATTTGAGGYCCATAGGARGTGACAGTAGCCTGGGAATGTAAGCCAGCTGGAGAACCAACCATCCAGCCATCCAYCCATCCAGCCTTACTGTTTCCTTAGCTAGCCAGACAACATGTGGTCACCAAAAAGAATCACATCAAAACACCGAACAAATCAAACRACACCAAAGACAAAACAAAACAACTCATTTGCACACAAAGGAAAACTGAATTAAATATGGCCTTCCTCTGAAATGACTCTTGTAAACAAGGAGCTGTGCTAAGATGATACAACTGGATAGGCACTCTATAAGCAACGGTAATCATCACTCACTGTTTTCCTCAGCAGCCAGCCGGTATCCCTCTCTCCCTCTACCAAACAGTCTTAGGATTCCAAAACAGACCAAACAAGGACGAAACACAAGTTCAGTTGGTAGGCTAAATTAAGTTGGCTTAACTTATGAAAAGGTCATGTATCCCTCTATTTCACCTTACGGTAGATTACATCAAATAAAATAGATAACGYGACACTACGGCATCTATTCGTTACTGTGGAAATGACTGTTTTGTCGGCCATGGCTCTATTTCTGTAACTAATCTCTGGTTATTCCAGTGTGCCAGGTGTTCACTGGGGGAAAGAAATGCAGGAGTTTACTGGCCATCCTTGAATTCATGATGTCCCAATAAAGAAGACTGTTCCCTCCCAGTCAAGTTAGTACCTCCATACACCGTGTCGCCGCCATTGGCAATTACGACTTATGGTGATCAACAACAAGAGACGCTGCTCAAACTTTCCTTTTCAAAATATTGTGCTCTAACTCCAAACTTGGAATAGAAACCCGGAATAGTAACCCACAAAACAGTTGTCATGCCTCTAAAGTGAGACAAAAATAAGAGTTGATCTCCTTRCACTATGTTCAAAGTCTTCTTAACGTCTTGCTTGAATGACTGGGAAAATATCCACAAACACTGGAAACCATTCAAAATGGAATAATATTCKTTTTTCCAAGAAAAAAGATTATCATATGCAAAGTGTTTTAATGTCTTTATATTCATGTTATAGAATTTAAACTACTTCATCTTCTCCTCAATTCCCCGGGGAACGTTCTCACCAAGTTTTCAGTCGCACATTTTTTTGGTGACTTTAATTCAACTTGGCACATATTTCTTAGAATACAGTGAGGCTCWGGGGAAAACATAAATGTGGTCTCACTTGTTAGTGGAGGTTTTGTGCTAAAAAAAAGATCAGACAATGGCTAAGGGAAAGGCCCGCCGTACGTCTTGCGAGGTATTGACACAGGAGCTATCGCAGAACAAAGTGGATCCGTGAGAAAGGAGAGAGAGAGAGAGAGAGAGAGAGAGAGAGAGAGAGANGAGAGAGAGAGAGAGAGAGAGAGAGAGAGAGAGAGAGAAAGAAAAGATTATCTTAATTATCATTCAGAAGCCGCTTAGAGCAGCACCTGTGCATGAATAATATCATTTATAGGCACATTGAGATGTGCATAATTCCCCTTAAATCACACACATTAACAGTATAACAAGGGATGAACAAGTCTGGCTCTCTCGCAGGCTCAACTCGGAGCGAGGGGTAGTCATTGTCAGCCCCTCACCTCCTCAATAAGAATGTAGTTCTTTATTCAAAGGTTCAGGCTTTCTTTTCATTCCAACATTTGACTACTCAATGTCGTCCGGTGGAAAGGTCTTATTAGGCTGCATATGCCCGAATTTCATATCTCGTTTTGGAGTTTCAGTTTCTCAGCACATGAAATAACTACGAGTGTGTTTGAGATTGTATGGCTTCAACCTGGATTAACTTCAAGAGGTTACGGTGAGCTCTACACGTGCCATTGTCTAGGTGTGAGAGCCATTTTATTTGATAAACAGTATAAGCGAATGACTCAGATATTCCCGTGTCTCACACATTCCCGTGTCACACTTCACCAAACCATACAGGATCATTTGGTGAATTACAATAAGCTTAGGTATACAAACCTTTAGGTGAAAAAAGGGGAATACTCATGCTGTGCAAGACCTTGATAAATGCCAAATAAAGCATGGAACAAGATTATCAGAATAACCTTCCCTACAAACTGTATAACATGTCTGTCTTCACAATAATGCATACGAAATTCCATGACACAAGAAGACCTTGGAGCAGCATTTATTGTACAAATATTCAGTAAAGGTTAGGATACACACAGAATCTGCAGGCCTGTTTTACACAAAGCTCATGGGGGCATAGGGAGCAGTACAGACGGTGCAAGGCATGCATCGAGAGATATAGGAAGGAAGGAGAGATTAGAGAGTTCAATATTCACATGTACAGGGTTGCAGATATAATTACAGGGTACAAAGTGAAATAAAACAATACAAATAGATAATAATAACATTTGAAATAATAATATATATATACGGTACAGCAACAAATGAAAGTAGAGTAGATCAGCACACCGAAATGTCAAGTATTCACCCACTGCAGACCACAACCCGCGCTGTCAAAAGTTCAGTGTAATAAGAGAAGCCTTTGTGTGGTACTAAAATCCAACAGGCCTCCGTCTGGGTGGAACACTTCAGGCCGAACAATGCCAACAGAGATATGGCATTTGCCTCCATACATCATTAGCCTGCTGACCGTCCACTACAGTGGGATCCATGCAGTGTATGTGTGTGTAATGTTGTGTGTGTGTGTGTGTGTGTGTGTGTTGTGTGTGTGTGTGTGTGTGTGGTGTGTGTGTGGTGTTGTGTGTGTGGTGTGTGTGTGTGGTGTGTGTGTGGTGTGTGTGTGTGTGTGTGGTGTGTGTGTGTGTGTGTGTGGTGTGTGTGTGTGTGTTGTGTGTGTGTGCGTGCAAAACTAACGTTAATGACGCTATAAATGTCATTTATGGGAAGTGAGAAGATCAAGTTTTTAACAAAGGATGAACCTCAAGGTTGAACTGTAGCATCCCTCTACCCCTCTCAATGAAGCATGTTCTAAATAACTATGGGTTCTTACGGCTGCTTATAGCAAGCGGTCATATAATTAAAGGAGCTACATGTATAATTCTTTGTTGTAATTTCAGAAAATGTCCATAATATATCTGCAGTATATATTCTACAATGCAGACATTCTATTTGACACAAAAAAAGTCAGACCGGCTTCTGTTGCACCCTTCCTATCTTACATCGGCATCACTAAGGAAATCCAGACGAAATCAGTTCGTATGAATATTCTAATATTATGAAATATATTTGAACTCTGCTTTATTTTTCTCCCCACTGTTTGATTRCTATAACATATTGCATCACAATAAATTATTCATGTCAATTAGCTTTTCATCTTCGAAGATKCAAACTCATGTGATCCTTTCAACAGCTATTTATTTCATAGCGGCACAGAGCTCTCCCTAGAAGCATACTACTATCGCCTGAGGACATACCTCTTAAATAAAAGCATCAGATCTTTGCATACCTACGATTTACATATTAAAGGAATGGGAGATGAATGTTGGAAGAATTGGGCATAGCAGTCTAATCATTGCCTACCTCTGACTGGAATTCTAAATTCTTCTGGGTCTCCCTTCTGAGACATAACAGAAAGAAAATTAAGAGGATCTTTTCAAGTTCATTATTCTCGAGACTATTCGAGTGCTCAGCACACTTTTACTCGGAGCGATCAGACTCGGTTGGTTGTACGGTGCTCCGATTCTATTTCTGACAACTCAATTCCCAGAATTCATGGATAGCCTGTATCCTATCWACATGGAGTGAGTGTCGTTGTCTTGCAGAAAGACTGTTGTTCTGACAAATTGAAGATGCTTTGGACYTTTACCAGATTCACTTTCTGTACTGTATATACGTACACTGAGCGTACAAAACATTAGGAACTCTGCTCTTACCACGACAGACTGACCAGGTGAACCCAGGTGAAAGCTATGATCCACTTCAATCAGGGTAAATGAAGGGGGTTAAAGAAGGCTTTTTTATCACCATGAAGATAATACCTTTGACAAGATAGAAAAGATAACCATTTATGAAGTACTACGATACCACCTATGACCAGAGTTACAGTATAGAATATAAATCTCATCCACTAGTCATTGTAAGGTCATTATAATAGAAACTGCCCTTGCAAATACAACCTATGCAGATAGAAGGTCCAGCGAGATGGCATGAACCAAACGTATCACCCTTATCAAGCTGGCACACCATTGACTCATGTGCCCTATGGGTATGCATGCCCTGTATATGGGCAGACAGAAAACGAGGTTGCCTGACCATGGCTCCAATGGGTCAACGCCGTCATGGCATCACTGCCATACCATGTATCGTCACTTTGACCAGTCCTGAGTCTGACCCACTTGTCTGCCCGATCCACCCATCCACACGGGGAAGTGCGGCCTTCCACTACGTCATCCCCAATTGGGCCTGACACTACAGAGGTCAACAGTGATGCAATCTCACCACAGGGCTAATTAGGATATGCCTTCGTAGGACACCAGAGGAAGTAGATGAAGTATCCCCCCATTAAAGTCCCTCTCGGGGGAGACAGCAGATTGAAGCTCCACTGATCACTTAAATGAAGGACGGAGGAGACACTCAACTCAACAAACTTCATTCCTGTCCACTCACTGGCTAACTTCCGCTTGAAAGACGTCAGCAATACAAGCAGTCCCCCGGAGAGATAGTGTGTGCGTGATTGGACTCAACAGTTACATGTCAACATTGTAAGCATGACAAAATTGTGCATCTAATTAAGCAACGTTACCCATTGAAAATATAGAAAATGCCGTGTTGTTATAAATCCACATAATGTGGATAGTTCACTAGCAAATATCTAAAAGCAGCATTGTTTCTCTATTCAGCTGTAGTCCCTCCGGTGGAAGTTATCATGTTTCAATTGAATGTGCATGTCTTAACTGTGTAAACGCATTCATTTTGAAGGCATCGGCACACACAGAGGGCTGTGGAGCATCACCCGTCTATGGATGGATCCCATTAAAAGTGTTCCCTGGAAGGTCATGTCTCATATTACACACGGGACAGACATGGAGAGTTACAGTAAGACTGGCTTTGTTACACACAGAACAATCTCAGCTACCGCAGCGGTACAGCCTGGTCCCTGCAGATAGCTAGCGGCTGCCATGGTGGGCCACACCACCCACTTCGCTCTGGTATCCCCATCGGCACAGCACAAACACAGCACAAACACAGCACAAACACAGCACAAAGACAGCACAAACACAGCACAAACACAGCACAAACACAGCACAAACACAGCACAAACATGGCACAGAGGCACTTCCCAACATTCTTCTCATTCGACTCAACTCCAGTCTTAACAGACACAACCAACGTCTTTTTGAAACGGTTCAGTGCTGAATCACGTCTCTGGCGTGAGAGGTCTCTGGGATTCACAAACCCTGGTTTTTAATGAAGTAAAAACAACACCCACACAGCCATCGCTAGCTTTTCCCGTGCAAATGTGGAGATGATTACAAGTGAGAAAAGCAGAGGGGGTCTGGCTTTCTATCAAATAAATCATGTTTTTTTCCCCCCTTCCTCTTCTTCTTGTCCACACATATTTCTAGGTGATTAGTGATGATGTACGCTCACAACCACAACTAGGTCTCATTTACAGCTGATACGAGATAGGTCAAAAATATACTTACAACCCTTAAATCAGAACCTGCTTGATATTGACAACCAGTCAAGCGTATCTCTACATGAAGGAAGCATACAGTATATTTTAGAAGAAAGATATACTGTAGATATTGAAGGTTAGTGATACAGGTGTCCACCTTACAAACCCTCCATGAATTAGTAATCTAGTACTAGTAGCCTACTCAAAGGCTTTCTGCATGTCCTGGCAGACAAAATATAGAATGAATTCCTTTACATAAATACAGTTTAACCACATGAAATGACATGCAAATGAAGTATGCATAATATTATACCCAGTGAATAAGTTGGCGCTACAGCCTCAAAACCTTCCTTTTTAGAGTGAGAAAAACACTTTTACAATACCGTTTTTGTGGTTTTACGTAACAGCCTATGATTGAATAATCATTTCTCGGGGGTCTTTGATCTCATAAAGGGGAGGCAACTTTAAACGTTGTGCAGATTAAGGTTTCAAAGCAAAAGAATGACACAGGACTTTGCAGCATGAGTCAAGTATCATTACACTTCAAAAGTGCKGGCCTTACAATAAAGCTAATCATTAAATAAAAGGAAAAATACCTAATTATTGGGAGCCAAATACATATTATGAATCTCTCTTGTTCGCAGAGCTGAGCGCTAGGAAATAGATATTAGCCATGGGGGATTATTACTATGTTCACCAGCCTCGCCACTTTCGGCATTATCAGCCAGGTTTGTTCCACTGACATCCATAGAAGATGGCTGAAATGAATTCCTTTGAGTACAATATTTATATATGCTTACAAGCAGATGACACTGTCCCTATCTCAAAAAGAAAGAGAGACACAGACACTGCCTTTACAAGATGGGCAGTTCAGTTAATAAAGTTACTTTTCGGTCCGTCTCTATCACAAAGTACATCAATCTCTTTAGCTATAACAATATTAGTCCATAATTGGTCAGTGTTATAGGTGCCCAGCTACACTTTATCATACAGTCTCCTTCAAACAGAACAATGTGCTCCAAAGACTTATTTTATTGAAGCATGTCGTTGTATTAGATAGCCACTTCAACCTAACGAATCGATGATAATTATGTGATATGATCAACACTAGCATACATACATGTCCATGGAATGAAATTATACTCCCGAAAAAGTGCTTTATCTCAACAATGTTTGTTATATTCTTTCCTTTTTCTTGAGATATTAAGCTATTTAATTACTGTTAAGATCATTAAGGAGTGATTTTAAGTATAATTTGCAGTTCGTGAACTGTTTAAAAAAAATTACACTTAATATAATTAACTGCTGTCATTAGGCCTAATCCCAGTAGGATAGGAGTGAATGCTTGCTTTAAGAAATTACATATATGTAAAATTGCATACATTTCAATCCAACAAAAAAAGGTTTGGGCTGCAAAGGTTCGGCTCCCTCAATGGCATAATTATCTATTTCCAGAGTGTGCAGTGTAAAAACAGCCCATTAACTCAGGGACTTATACACCGTGCATAATCATATACCTACCATGTACTAACCTCATAAATTAATTGCCAATGGCCTCTTCAGAGCCAGCGCTAAACGTTGTACTGGGGTTAGAGAGGCCATACGAACATTTGAGCTTCAATCATTCTAGCTATTAACAATACCCTGTTTACTATCAGTCAGGCTGTGTACAAATCATAGCTTGACATCAGAAAGGAGGGCAAGCAGACAATGAGTCTTGCGAGAGTTAAATGACTACATGAACCGTACTTTGAATTACATCGTCCTTTTTTTGTCTGGCGGTGAAGTATCTCATTAAAATAGAGATATTTTCCTGTCAAAAATAGTGGGGACCATGTTTAATTAAGTCAAGAGGACAGTAACATATTAGTGATATGAAAGTCTAGGCAGTCATCCACCATTCGCATGATGCCTTTCATAAAAAATGCATGTGCCCATCTTGAAAGGATCACTATAATTTGTGACGGAGTATTGTGCCCCATTGAAATTAATATCCCTGGTCAAATTTTGTACAGAAAACCCTYAAGGTGATCGCTAGCTTTCAGAAACCAGGCTACTATAGCCTAATCACCCTATACGGTGATGGGATCATGTGGTTAACCGTTTCATTGATAATGTTAAAGAAGTGTCACTTTGTTTTGGCCAATAGTTTAATCACCTCGGAATCATCCCATCCTCCTGTCCTATGGCAWCGGAGATTATCATTGTCGTCGGCCAAAACTGACCAGTAATTTAAATAGATATGATTACACCTACACCGGCATGCTGGGCCTAGCACGAATTAAACTCCCCTAGAAATGTGTAATGAGTGATGTTCCCTGTACCCAGCTGAGGCCCTGCAGACACAGCCATGATCCAGCATTCTAATCACCCGTCAGCCAAAGCCGCTGTTGCTTCGCATTAGAATCTGTGTTTGTGCATATCAAAGATTCCACAAACGCGTTTGGCAAAACACATAATCACTTTCCCCTCAGAGAGAGAGAGAGAGAGAGAGAGAGAGAGAGAGAGAGAGAGAAGAGAGAGAGAGAGAGAGAGAGAGAGAGAGAGAGAAGAGAGAGAGAGAGAGAGAGAGAGAGAGAGAGAGAGAGAGAGAGAGAGAGGAAGAGAGAGAGAGAGAGAGAGAGAGAGAGAAGAGAAGAGAGAGAGAGATTTTTATAAAGGGGGAAAGTATGGATGGATAAACAGTGCAGACTGATTTGCAAGAGAAGAAAAACAAACAAAAAGAAAGAAAGTCTTGGTAGAGAAACTCCCTGAAAACTGTATCAATGTGTAACATTGATTCAACAACAGTGTGCCTTCTCTATGTAGGGCAATGATTTGCTATGGTATGAGAGTGTATTGATGGACTGGGGGAGGAGGGTCCAACTCACCATATCACAAGACCAACATAGTCGAAATAAGCTTAGCTTACTTACATACAACGCCTGCTGTTCCTGCCATGCCTCCTTTCCATACCACGTCAACTATGCTGCTAGGGGTTGTGAACAAGTGCATCAAATAATACATGCAAAATAATAAAAGTCTATGCATCGTTCTTTGCTCCACACAATGCCCAACCCCCTCCAATTTTGGAGAGCATTGTTGTCTTTGTGCCCTTTACTGCTCGCCTGCCTCCTCTCCACTCTGCACCTGCTGCATTCATCAGAGTAGGGAATGCAGGCAGGGCAGGCTTGGACCTCTAGTACTCCCTCAACTGAGAGTGATGGTATTCAGTCTGCTTGTCCTGATACTTTATCTTGGAAATCAATGCATGAGATAATGTTGAAATATGTCCGAATTGTATGTTATTGGTAAATAATGTATTGTGGTCAATGCATACTAAACATTTACAGTTGAATTTTTCGGTCGGTGAAGTTTTCCTGTGTTACAGCCCTTTTGCTAAATCGAGTATTTTACATCATCAGGCAGAAATCCATGTGTGTTAGCATCTTTGTCGCAGATGGTGTAGCCTTTCATGATATGCAACACATTTAAAAAGTTGAGAACTCCTTGGCTTGCCATCATTCTCAACAGTGCATTGGAGCACAAACTTCACGAGGGACTCTGCCCTTCAATAAGGATATAGGTCTGGTTGGATGATTTTCTTTTATTATTATTATTATCATCATTTTTTTTGTCTGTTTTTGTCCCACCACTGGCACACTGGTGCACCACCTGCTCTGGGTCTCTTTCTGCTTGGGCCAGACTGAACAGCTAACAGCTGGCTGCTCTTCTGACACTCTGATTGGCTAATCCCTACTGGTCACTTGTGCTTCTCCTGCCTGCCTGCCTGTGAACTTTCTCTCTCCCAGTGCCAGGTCTGGGCCTTCTTCACAGGGGCCGTCCTTCKTACGCCCTGAGAATGATATGGGCAGCATATGGGGATATGTAAATAATTTAATGAGGTCAAAAGTCTGAGCTCTCCTCTCTACCTCTCTTACCCTGGATATATCCTGGATCCTACATCAACCTCCTCTTATTTTTTTTGCTATATGTTTACTAAATGTTTTGGAAATTAACTAAACGTTTTGGAAATAAGCTGCGTATCCTTTATTCAGAGTTAATTCTACTGAAAATAAAAAATAAATCAGTTCAGTGGTACACACTTCTATTTTATTTTCCTTCTCATCTGAGAACTTGGGAATGCCAAGGGCCATAAAGTTGCCCTATATAACATGTCAGCGAGGTACAGTATGTGTTGAGCCAATGACAACATTAAGTAATGTAACCATAGTAAGACTCGGAGATATCAATGGAAGCAAATTGCACACCCTGAAGGCAAAATCTACACTTAATGTCTGAGTCTATACCTAAAACCAGGGATGAGTCATCAGAGTTCATATGTTCCAAACACACCACCAATCTGGCCAAAACGTACGGCAATATGCCATTATTAAGAGTCACTGTAACAGCATGTTGTCATMAGGTGTTTTTTCCTCCCAAACATTCGACTAGCTCGGTTAAGTATTTTCAAATGAAGTTTGAAAAGGAAATTGTTCTTTACTGCAAAATGATTGACTGGGGCGAAACAAATAACAGTACAACTTCCCTCCTAACGTCATGACCTTCCTTATTGTGGCGCGGAAGGTTCTAGAATGTGTCAAATACATTCCACCTGTAGTGTTCTATCCTCCTTGAAGGTATCTCCTCCTTACCTCTGATCTCTGTGGAAGCGTTGCATTCTTAATCGCCCCGAACAGTTAACAGTAGATGGTTAAATTCAATGGCTAATCGTTTAAGACCTCCCCTTTTATCTGTGAGATAGCACCGAATGATCAGATGGCATCAGGATCAATATGAAAATTGGAATATGCAAAGCATGCTCTGCGTTTGGCATTGCTCAACCTTTTCCCTTTCATCTCAGCCTTTTGATGTTGCTTTGAATCTGCATATGCAGTGTGAGCGGTTAATAGCTGTAAGTATCTTCACACGAAAGTACTTTTACAGTAGCTGGCGTCCACCTTTTCATTTTAATGACTAAATTTGTTTCTTTGCTTTTTTTCTCTCTTGGTAATGTGACTGTCATTAAACAATCATTAAGTCTATTGAATGTTATAAAAGTATTGAAAATAATGAATTATTGTGTGACTCAGTATGTGAAAAGTTGAAATCATACGAGGCAAACTATACAATTTTGGGGGATTGTGGGTCTTTTTCTGAGTGACAGGTGTAGTTATGTGGTTCTCGAGCACTGCTACAAAAGCACGAAAAAAAAATTAAACATAAGGCATTTGTGTTCTGTAATTTGGCTACTTTTATTCGAGCATGGTCATTTCCAAGAGAAATTACAAATTAAAAATTCAATAATACTTTTACAAAGACATTTCAGGAAAGATTTTCTTCAGTCATGGTGTCATACATTGTATCTTAACAGTCCCTCTTCATTTTTTTAGCAAAAAAAAAAAAAGATGAAGAAAGTGGAATTTTTTTCGTTAAAAATACAGTGTTTTCACAATATTGTATAAAAGTTCCCAAATTTGGAATTTCCAGTAATTGGAAAATAAAGGAAATAAAACAAAATAATATAGTTGAAAATTCGCATTTCACAATTAATGTTTCAAAACACAATAAATGCTCTCTTTACGTAAAATTTGCCCCAATGATCAACGCCAAGTTCATTTTTACTAAAATATATCTATATATTGAAGAACTATAATACTGTACACTACAGTATGAAATAAATAAAATTAGGAAATATAAAATGGGCCACATAAATAAAATGTTATTCAACCTACAAACAAAATGAATGCAATTTTGTTGTTTCAAAAAATRGTTTGGTGTAATACTGACAAAAGTTAATGAAATAAACCTGAAAATTGCACAGACATATGTAAACTAAGGAYCTGCTGCCTAGTGTKCTAATACTGACATGGGTGCTTSAAAGAMCAAGGTGAGCTATCTCTTAATACCGAAGCTGGTGAAGAGGTAACYTGTGTCACCCTCCTTTCACACAATACAAGGATGGCACTTGCAGAAACACACAGATTAAAAGGTTTGCATATAAGGCTTTTTCTTATCAAAAACACCTTACAAAGGCTTTCTCCTTKATTGTTCACACGATCCTTCCATCTACTGTACTGTACTGRCAAACCGTTTRCCCTTCATTTCAAGGTCTCTTTAAGACTTCAMTATCTTAAAATCAAACAGGTAATATCTGTTAAGTTCCTTCACAGAGAAATMCMGAGGCCTAAAACTGTGTGGCTAGCTGGCCTGACYACAGGGCAAAACTATAGACAACACATTAAGTGAAAGATAAGTAATACAACTGATGGACTGTAGRGTGGWSACTACTMCTTTTTTCAACACTGTATAAATATATACATAGGCAATACTTTTTTATTATTTTTGTAGTGATTATAGAAGCGAAGTGCAATTTGTACAAGTCACTAGTTTGTGCTATAAAGACTATGGAACACAGAGTTTTTAGGATGTTAGCACCACACATATTTTTAGGCCTTAATACTGTACAATATTTTAAATGTATTAATTTATTCYTTTTTCATTTTTGCATAATGCAGCCTCTTCTTCCACAATTCTCCCCCCCCACCCCACCCCACCCCAAAATCAAACTTCAAATCAATGTCTCCTTGGGCAGACATATACAACCACCACCCCTTGAGTCCTTCAATACAAAGCTTCCTAGAAGCTTCAGGCACGTGCATGTACAGCTTCAACTCAGCAGCGTTTTAAAACCAAGCAGGTAACAATACTGAACAGAAAAGTAAGATGGGAAGCTTTTTAAATGCAGTAGTTTTATTACATGCCGTCCTCCATATTGTCCTCGTGATCCGATTTGGTTTCTGTTTTCCCGTCCAACGAACTATCGTCCATTGAGTGCTCGCCGTTCTCCTCCTCATCCCTCAACGTGTCTGGATCTGTGTCCATGCTCTTGTTCTCGCTCTCCTCTTCCTCCTCCTCAAAATCCTCTTCCCTACGTCCTATTTTCGCGTACGTTCCTTCAACTTCCTTCTGACGATCTCTCATGCCTCCGTTCATCCCTCCGTTCATCCCTCCTTCCCTCAGAATGCCCTCGCGCTCCTCCAGGTCGGGGTAGCCCTGAGGAGTCATGCCCTGTAAGTAGGCCCGGCTCAATAGTAGCTCTGTGGGCTCTAGGTGGCCCTTCTCCCGGGCCTCTCTCTCGGCCGCTTCCCTCTCCTCGGCCTCCCTCTTGCAGTAAGAGTAACGGTGGTTCATGTGCTGGGAGTAGGAGCCCGAGTGAGAGAAGCGCTTCCCGCACTTGTCGCACTGGTACGGTTTCTCGCCCGAGTGCAGTCGTGAATGTTCTATGAGGTGGTGCTTGTGTTTGAATGCCTTCTTGCAGATTTGACACTGGTGTGGCCGTTTACCTGAGGAGACACAAAGGGAGAGGAAAGCAGACATGAGTTTCCCAGCTCGCTACGTTGTTACTACATTTCACACAATTATAAACATCAGGAGGAGAACAAACACAAACTAAAAGTACATTCAGATGARTCGAATGGTACGAAGCAACTTGAACTATCATTACAATATCAATGCTAACTTTGTCATAACTTARTTGTTTATTCTGAATGAGGAGATAAACAGCTTAAATAAACCACAGGGTCTGTCATGTGTTTACACTATGAAATTCCCTCCTATCGCTAAAGCATGGAGGAACAGAATCACAAGCACTTATTTTCGGCGTAAGTGCCACACTGATGGATGCAACGTAAATAAACCACCACAAACTAAACAAACAGAAAGCTGTGARAAATAAGTAAACAAATAGGAGATGAAAATTGAACGAGAGACTCCTATGGCTACCCTGATAATCTCAGAAGAATAATTCTACTTTCTAGACGCCTCTGTCCCTCAATTATATTGGGACTCATCTCTACTCTGCTCACCGTGTAAGACGGGACACCCTGAATGCAAAAGTGTGAGACGAGAAACTCGAGCCGCCCTACATTGATGGAGTGAAATTTCATTACATCATGCTACCAAATGATCTGGCTAAATAAAAACTCTCCTAGCAGCCAGCGATGGTGGCTGGTCATGGTGTATATCATGGGGTGGGGAGTCGGGGACAGTTGCACCCCTTTTGAATTTGCTACACCTCAGCACATCCGGAAATATAACAGTCTATCTGACACAAATCATAAGACAGAGTTTCTCCTTTGGCATTTCAATCTGCTCGTGACGCCACTTGTGCCACAAAGCACAGACACCAAACACATCTGGCCAATTCCTAGCCACAAATAGCCCTGGAATGCCTTCGACACTTTCCATAACTGCCGTTCTTGCAACACACACCTGCTAATACAACAACCAGATTAACTGCAGGCTACATCAAGCATGTTCTGCTGCGTGCTGCACATAGTCCTGTGTGTGAAGAATGACGCAACTTAGTGAAAGAGTTTAGTTGTGAGAAGTGTCAAAAAAATWAAATAATCATCAACACACAAATGTTCAATGGGTTAAACCGATCTGTCACTGATTAGAGTGATAGTCAACGAAGYACCGTTTTGGTCAAGTGATACTGTCAGCGGTCTGTCTCTGTCTCTTTATTAGTTAAATGTGGGTGCGCTTAGTGTGTTTTGCACAACATAATAGGGTTAATCAAGTAGCATGTGATGGATATAATTAGAAACGGCCAAGGATGACATTTACCTCAGACAGTGCCCTCATGCATTATGCAAAGCAATGACACAACATTTAGCTAGGAACTTTCTACCCCATTTTGATTTAAGTATGGAGCTTATATACGCAGAGAAAGGTATTTCTGCCATAACCCCGAAAATGTAATGTCTTGCTCTACATATTTTAGTAAGTATATCTCCTCACCCCTGTCAATGAAYAAACAAGTTAGGTCTCGATTTACATACAACTGAAAAAGAACAAAGCAAGAAAGAAGCGGGGAATAAACCAAATGAAACAATTTGAAAGGGTTTAGTAACACAAAACATTAGAAATAAAAGCAGTGGGGTAAAATAAGTGTTCCAGAACAGTATATACCTGTGTGTTCATATTTGTGTCTTAGGAGGGAACTGCTCTTCTGGAATGTTTTGTCGCACAAGTCACACGCGTACATACCACTTTCTGTCTTCTTAATCTTCTTCCGGGACAGACAGGAGTCTGAATCGGTCATATCATCCAGTCCTGACATATAATCTGCTGTTCCGTCTAGCAGCTCCCCCTAGAAAAMGACACATTTATCAATCCACACATGTCAACTAAATTTAGTACCTCCTGATGTTTGCCTGAATGAAAGACAGAATGGAACTTACTGTTTGACCTAATTACGAACACTCCAATACAGAGCTCAGGTGTAAATACACAAATGAATATATAAAAGGCAAGACTACATTGTAATGGTTGAGAATCTACCCTGAATGTTATTAAAAAAAAAATCTCCATATATTTGAATCCACATCAGTCTAATTTTATACATGAAAGAGTTTTAAGTCTATATGTATCTGTTCTTTATAAGGGAAAATGAACCCGAAAGGCATAGACTTAAATTAATTGGGGGGAAATATTATTACATTAGAAGGTCATAACAATAAGAGAAAGCCCTTTGCGGGGCATATTGTCATACTCTTCTAATTTCCAACTCATAATGATTAAATCAAGAGGTGTTCTAAATGACCAATATTGAGAAGCACCATTGCTCTCATTAAGAAGTGCTCGCTCTGGTCTGACAAGGATTCCTTTGGCGGGGACATTTTCTTTCTTACACTGTTTTTAAAGAACAGAGCCACTATCATTCCGCCATCAATTTGAGCTAAATGCCCGTAGCTGTATAAAAAAAAATCTAATTTAATAACTTAGAATAGGAAACATTATTAATACTTTTTTTATCAAAATGGTTCCCTCTATGTTAAACAGCCTTCAGCATTCAGTGGGAATGAACATGGAGCCTGTGCATTATTAACCTGCGTGTAGAAACTCATTTTGGCTTTAGAGTGCTAATCTCTTTCAAATAAAATACAAGAAAGTGGCTGAGAATTGGAGTTGTGAGTCAGATCCTCGGCGCTGTGTTGCAGCTCCGGGGCTTACCCTTTTCCCATTGCACAGATCATGTACACTATTTCCCTCACACAATTCACAACACAAAACACCTAAGGAAAAAAAACTCAAAATAAACTAGGCTGAGAGATTGATTTTAAAGGGGACGTAGTCTAGTTTTACTCTGGAATAGACTACACTGAACAGCTGGAGACGTGATGCTGCCTGCACTCTGCGTTAAGGACAATTCACGGTGGAGTTCTGGCAACAACTGAATCCCCACATCATAACCTCTTCTGAAACGGCAATTATATGCTGATATCGCTAATGAGCCTGCTTGGAGAACTGAACAACTCCAGGCTCGTTTGACAGCTGGTTATCTACCTGACTGTGTTCTCCCTGGTTCAATGTGCTGCAGGTGAGCATTTGAGCTCATTAGAGTACCTTTTAATTAGTGGCACAATGAGCAGATCATTTTAGAGAATTTGAGGGGGGAGGGGGTAGAGATGGAGGAGAGAGAAAGGGAGAGAGAGAGAGAAAGGGGTTAAAGATGGGGAGAGAGAGAGAGAGAGAGAGAGGGGCGGGGGGGTTAAAGATGGGGAGAGAGAGAGAGGATAAACCGGAGGCTTAAAAACTAAACCACAAGTGGCTTATCTATTTACCTGGAAACCAGGCTTTCGCTGGTATTTTCTCCTCTGCTGCTGCTGCATTTCAGCAAAGGTAGCTGCTCCTGTTGCATAAGTGTAGGCCATGTGTGGTAGGAAGCTCATCTGATCCAGCCCTGGGTATGGCCTCAGCCCAGGCATGCTGGCCTGCATTGGAGACATGAAGGTGGCAGGTGGGAACGCGGTCTGTTGCGGAAGCGACGTGTACATAGGTTTGGCACCGAAGGGGTTCATCCCGAACAAGGGGCTGGTGCTTTTGTTGAAGTCTCCATTGAGGTGGTTCTGGCCTCTGCCTTCAAACTCCTTCTTGAGATAGGCCAGGTTAAGTGGCTCTTCGAAGTGTTCTCGTGGGGAGGGWACACTGGAGTGGTCATGGTGYTTAATACTGTTTAGTTTAGGCCTGCTCTTCACGGTCATGGCGTGTTTGGGCTCCTTCATGAGCTTTGGCAGTGACAGGTCCAGTGGTTGTTCAGACAGGTTCATGTTGAGGTTCAGGTCCTCAGACATCAGGCTGTTTGGAGTATATGAGCTACTCTGGGAGTGTTTGGAAGATGTGGAGGAAAGGTTCAAAGGAGAAGGTGTGCTGCTCCTGGAGAGGTGGTCCAATTTGGAGTGGTCACCCATGTGTTTGGTGTGTCCACTGAACGTGTTGGCTTTCATGAGTCTGAGTTGGTTCTCACAGTTGTTGACGTTGTTATGGAGCTCTGCAATGGAGGGGGACGTGATACGGTGGTCSCGGTTGCGGTCCCGGTCATTATACTTGATCAGGGACACTGGGGATCTAGCTGCCATTGAGTCTTTAGTGGGAGTGTGGTTGTGGTTGTTTGCGGCTAGAACCATATCTGCATGGTTGTTCCGTTGTTGTTCTAGTGGTGGAGTTCTTGGGGTGCCGTACTGGTAGACTTTCCTCTGCTCGAACCACTCTTTGACGAARTCCTGAGGAAGGCCYACCGCTATGGAGATCTTCAGTAGTTCCTCTGAATTGGGCTCCATGTTCATAGCGAAGTAGGCCTTGAGCACTGACATGTGGTCCTTGTATGGGTTGATGGGGCTTTTCTCAGACAGCATGGACGAGAGCAGGAGGGCATGCTTCTCCGTAAACATCCCCTGTTTTGTGGGCATAAGGTTCTCGCTAGTCTGGAGAACTGTCTTGATCTCCTCATTCATTTTACACAGGTAACGTTCATGCTGATGCAAGGGAATTGGACCTGGGAAGGCTTCTTTGCAGTATTGGCAAGAAAAGGGTGTAAACATAATGTTGTTCTCGTGCATCTTATCCTCTGTACCTAAATCTAGCATGTGGTTGGATTTCTCACGTTTGATAGTGCTAATTTGTCTCTTTGAGTCCGTGGTCAAGCTCTGGAGACAAGCTTTGGCTTCGTTCACTTTTTCTAATGTGTAGTCGATGATGCTTTTAGTGGCACCGTTATGGCTGACGACTGGAAGACCAACCTGGTGACCCCCCTGTGACGTCAGTCCCTGTTTCTGCTCCTCGATCTGGTTCCCGAGCTCCTTCATGTAAGCCTTGAGCCTGGAGATCTCCTCCGGTTTGCAGTCCATCTTCTGCCTGCACACAGTGTTGTCCACGATCTGGAGCACCTTCTGGACCTCGCTCAGGTTGTTGCTCAGGGACGGGTAGCCCAGGAGCTGTTGTTCGATCCCCAGCCCCAGGTGCTGCATGGGGCTCTGGGCTGAGCAGTGGATCCCTAGCGGGCTGCTATTTCCGCCCATCCCTCCGTTCATGAAGGGCCCAGGTGCGCCGAAGCCATGGGAGGCCATCATGAGTTTGTAGTCGTTGAAGTCTAGTGGTTCTGTTTTGATGTTCAGGTGGTGGTTGTTCTGGTCCTGGTGGTGGCCCAGGGGCTTGCCGTTTCCGTTTCCGTTCTCTAGCTTGTGTCTCAGCTGGGTGATGGCGGTGTTAGTGGGGGAGGACGAGGCTGACGTAGGGGATGASCCTGTRTTCATGTTGTTGCGCATCCTCCCGTTGACTGCGATAAGGCCGATGCACTTCTTGCTGCTGATGTGAGAGCTGTAGGAGCCTGAGTGGGAGAAGCGCTTCTTGCAGTTCGGGCATTCGTATGGCTTCTCACCTGAAAAGAGACAACGTATACTTTTACAAATATCTGCCATGAACACAWTTGGAACGGGATAACGAACACACATATTGTCATGTATTAAATACAAGTGGGCTAAGGGAAAATGTATCAACAATGAACACCTTRYATTAAMGCCAAARTYAAGTGMAAACACTGAACTGCMCAATTGTGAGATTGGCAGATAGAAGGAAACAAAGTAGCTCAAGTCGTCCATTGGAACAGTGGGAGAGAGAAAAGAACAAGGCAATCGAATTTTTGTACAACCTGTGAAGTTCACCACAGTCTTAAATCAAGGTTATGCTTATTCAAAGAGGAGTGCACAGGCCCCCTTGCTACCCACCACTGTGAATCCGCAGGTGTTCCTTCAGATGGTGCTTGTACTTGAAGGCCTTGCCACATTCTGTGCATTTGAACTTGCGGTTGCCAGCCCCCTGGTTCAGCAGTTGGTGCTATAGAGAAAGAAGCAGGTATTGACATGAGTTCTGCWAACAACATTACAGGGGGAAAAGAGTTCACTAAATAATCACAATCAGCCCTCGGTGCAATCGACCGACAAGCCAAATGTCTCGCGTTGCTACACAGCCCATCTTGCCTCTTTCTACTTCCATCTCCAACGAGAGAGTACAAGAGTGGCGCTGATAACAGAGGGAATCACATACCTTTTCATTTCCTGGCTCTCGAGCCCAGGAAGCATGCCTTTAGAATTTGGCAGCCAATAAAATAAAATAAATGAAAGGGGCTCTTTTTTWAAATATAGTTTCCCCCTCATTAGAGACAAGCAATCTGATCTACTTTTATTAATTTGGGGTAATCACTCAAAAGATATTCTGACTATTTCACAAGAAGTCCTTCCCTGTATTTCACATACCTACATACAACAGTAATTATACATGAAGAAACATTACATTTCCATAAATGTTGAAATGTCTTAATTGGAACAGATTTCCACTAATCATTTGAATCCTCAAACGTCTCTTTAATAATCGTAGACTATGCTGGATAGGATGGGCCTAGGCCTTGATTCTCTGTTCAAAGGTAAACATCAGTTGCGGCCCCTCAAATTTGCAATRCAAACAGGGGGAGGCCTCTGCCTGTTTAAAAATCCAAATATAATAGTAATAACAACAACAGTAACAGCGTACGTGTAAACGGGGGGCACACCAGGCGTGCACAATTAATTCTGAGTGGGAGGTGAACATGTTAAATGCTTAGGCAACACAAAAGATCTCTCAGCAACACACGCTACGCAGGCAGAGGCATAGCAGGAAGAAGCAGCCAGCGTCCTGATCCAGCCTGACAACTGCTGGGGTGTGCTGACTCTACCCACATTCCTGGGGAGACAGATGGCGTAAGGGAGGACACAGGGAGGGATTGTTCAAACGGCAGCAACCTTCAAAGATCGAGCGGGAGTGGGTCTGTCTGTCGCTGGGGCCGCCAAGCGCAAGTCGGGGACCCCACCGCTCGTATGTTGCTGAGTTGCGTAAACAAACAGCAACAGCTGCTCTGGCTCCCGCTGCTTCCCTCTGAGGARCGCAGTAAACTTTAGTTGTGCCAATAAGATACAATCATTTTCTAACTCTAATTGTCAATGGCACCAACACCAGCAAATGTGTTTTTMGGGGAGGGGGACTTGCTATCCTACATGACTCAGGGAAGGGATGGGATGGGATGTTGGATGTTGTTGTCAGGGCGCATGGGCTGGGTATTCAAATATTATTGGCTCGTATTAATGACACATTTTCTCTTGATTGGTTAATTGGATAAGGAGAGTTACAGGTTATTTTTAGAATTTTGTATGGTGTTTATGGCGAGGGCATTTTTTCCTAGGTAGAGACAGCTCTCACGGGACATGGGATTGGGACTTGCCTGTAAGCGATGACACAATGATTCACTAACTTCACAACACATTTTATTTCTCTTTCTTCTTTCTCTTTTACCCCAAGAGGACTTAAATTGTCACTACCGGTTTTGTTCAGATTCACTTATTTTTAAACATGGTTGGCAAGCAAATGTAACGTCTATGAATAGAGGGTGTTTTTTTTCCACACAGGGAGTTGGATGTGATGCATGGAAATTGCCAACAAATTCCCAGGTTAGTTTATATTAAAGAAAATACATTGAGAGTGAGTGAGACTCAATAATAAGTGTACATGTTGATTRTGTTTATGCAATGTAAGGAAATGGTGGAATGTATGACATAGTACTGCATACAGGAAATGCTTGATTTTAAAGAACATAAAATCTACCAGTTGAAGTGAAATTAAGGAGCAGAAAAAATGTCTAAATTGGAAATTAACATAATCATTCGATCGTGAACATAAGACGGCAAAATCYTATCAGACGGGYCCATCAAAAAACCATTTAGGGCCTCAATTAAAGTTATTACCATTAAAAGATCTGCATCTTCAAAATGTCATGAAAAATTAATAATGACTGCCAATCAAAATTATATAATTTCCTCCAAGGGATCATAGCACATTAGAAATGAAGTGATAGGGGCATATGATCCTGAAAGTGATTGAAAACAGCAACCCCCCCCAAAAAAACGAGGGCATATGATCCTCACCTGATCTCTACCGGGCTTGTGCGTGGCCATATGTCGCTCAAGCTGAGTGCGGTAAGCAAACGTGTAGTTACACAGGGGGCAGGCGAAGTTCTCCTCGTTCTTCTCGTGGCGGTACTTGATGTGCTCCTTGAGCGATGTCAAGCGCTTGTAACCCCGGTCGCAGTAGGGGCAGGTCAACAGTTGGGCGAAAGCATCTGGAGTTCCAGGTGGCAGGTCTGGGTAGGGGAGACGGGGGGGAGAAAGGGAGGGGGGTTGGGGAGAGAAAGCGGTCCAAAAGGTCAGCAAATCAATGGCAGCTAATGGGCGTACTGCCCGGAATGGTATGGGAGGTATCACTGCAATCTGCTCTACAGAGTGCCATCGTCTCAGGCTGGCATCCATGCCCTGACACACACGCACACATACGCACACACACACACACACACGCACACACGCTGCCCCTCCTTTTTTATATCACATACTAAGACACGTGAAAGTTCACGCGTACTAAATTGAATTAGCTTTTAATGGACCTATACACTTCAGAATGTGTTGCATAACATACTTTTATCTTAAGTAATTGTGTTTTTTCTTTGACTTTTGATTTAAGACACAAACTAAACATGATATCTAATCTTACARTGATATTTTACAAATGTCAGTCTGAAATAAAGCACCTTGACCTGGTTTTTAAGAACACTACCTTACCCACCCTCCCTCCTCGTCCTTCCTTGCTCCCCTTAACCATAGTCCCCTCGCCTAATTGCTTTAAAGTGGCTTATTTAATACCATTTTTCCCCCACACTTTCATAATTTCTGAAGTACGTATCATAAATCCATTCTAATTCAATCCCTGTTCCCCCGGGGTCTGGGAGGTGTACTATCTTATTTCAGACCTCTGGCAGCTGCTGCTGCTTAAAGACTGAAGGACCGAAGGTAAACACAGAGGCATCCAGTGAAGAATCTGTGAGACCAACAGCTGCCCATGTCACTGAGCCACAGAGACCAAGAAGAGTCCAGCCACACCACTGCTGCTCTGTTCTCTTCTGGGGACGTATGTAGCTAGAGTCTTATAGGAAGAGTGCTGATCCAGGATCAGCTCCCCCCTGTCCATGTAATCTTATTCATTGTGATCTAAAAGGCCTAACTGATCCTAAATCAGCACTCCTACTCCAATACGCTTCATACATACAGCCCCTGTCTCCGGTTCTGTTCTTGCCCTCCCTGGCTGGTCTATGGATTCGTACCATTTTCCTCCTGGCCGTTTGTTTCAGATGCTTCGGGCGTGCCCAGACGGGACAGCTCCTCTCCCTCGGGTGCTTCTGGGTAAATGATGGCAGTGTCYCCCCGCTGCAGGTACTCAGCGATGCTGACCACGTGGCTCTCCTCCTGGAGCTTGCTACGCTTAGCGAAGAACTCCTCAAACTCYGAAGTGCAATCAACAACATTCTTAACTGGAAAAGAAGAAGAGAACGAGAGAAGGAMGAGGGAGAGAGAGAGAAAGAGAGAGAGATGGGTTTTAAAAAATTGGATTCTTCACTCCCCAAGAGAAATGTGTGTTACAGCAAAACAGGGAACATATYGGGTCTAAATGTGATGAAGAAACCCCACAACAGACATGAAGAATACATCTGAATTACTGTTTTATCTTGTCACACAACAGCCTCTAAAACAAGAAATATAAGTTGAAGTACAACCTTAAATCATGGGGAAAGTATTTTACATAAACATATTGTATTTACTTGAAACATATTACCAGTTACACAATAAATGTGGGGAACACAATTTAAACTGGTCAAATTACTTCAAATTTTCCGTATCATACTTGAAATGAAAATCATTTGTATTTTACAATTTTGAATCTTTAAGGTTATCGAAAGACATCCAACTATTTAATTAAGCGTCAGCATTTAAGCCTCTCGATTAACATTTTATTTACACATTGTGTAGCAACAGTACAAACAAATTCCCGTATTGACTTCCACACAAGGGGTCAATAAAAGGCTCTGGTTAGTTGATTGGCTGCGGAACAGATTACTGAGGACAAACCACAATGTTGCACAAAAAAAGCTTTAACCATAGTCAAGAAAATACTTTTTAAATCCGCCTTTCTGAAATTGCTGAAGTCACACATTATGTGTTTTCTCATATTCTCCAGTCCCTTCTCTTTGGGGAATCCCAAAGCTGCAGAGGAGAGATAGCTGTGGCTCCAATAGCAAACAAAGCCAATCAAAAYCMGCAACCTTCATTATTCAACAGAAGATGATAGACTCTCAAAGGTTCACGTTCATTCAAAGCTATACCATACAGCATTGCAACAATCTGAGACGAGTCCATATTCTATTACCCCCTATCATATCACTGTTATACCACTTGTCACATATCACATTGTTGTGCTAAATGTTACAGGAAGTCACACAAACGGGTTTTATTTGACTGAATTTAGATAGTTACTTATTTAATTAGACATTTCCAAGCCGAGGTACATTTTTATATTGTGATTTGTTTGGCAGTGATTKTTTTACYGGCCCAATTTGTGAAAGGTCAAGGTAGTAGATTTGGTTGTCAAAAGTGGCATGGAAATGTCACTGGTGCCAAAGGATCTTTTATTAAATCGTATGAAACAACTATTAACTAGGCAGCTCAATTTCCTGCATTCTCATTAGGACTTTGTGGGAACAATTTGAGAATCATCTCATGTAATTTAGAGACAAAACTGTGAGGATGCTTGAACTCTCTACGTTGGATTCACAACTCACCCGTTAAACAAATATGTATCTTAAYGATTACAAATACATTAAAAAGATCAAATATAGACTCATTTGATTTTGCAAATGAAATGCAATTTAGGAAGCCGCTGTATTGCCAACAAGCMACAAGCTCAACCTCGTAGTGCCTCCTTTGAAATGTCCCCTCTAAAAAGAGGGGCTACTTTCTTCTCTGTAATAGAGGAAATCACCTGGATAAAAGAGTGCGTACAACTTTCATTTCTTAAATGAAATCACATGTAATCCAGTGGTGGGTTTTTGTCTTCCAATGCAGTGCCACCACATAGTTTCCACAACCTTGATGTCCTGAATGGAAACATTTGCGATGTCTAAATTTCCACACTAAAAAAAAGTCACCACACATGCACAGGACCGCGTGTGCAGGAAGGCGTGTGCGCGCACGCACACTCACACACGTGCGTGCTCACACACACACACATAAAATCAAAAAATATATAAATAAATAAAAAAGAAGAATAGAAGATTCCTAAGGAAGGATTCCCATTATGTGGTGAGTGTTTACTCAAATGGTGCCGAGGCCAGTTGTCAGCAGCGGTCAGGATGATATCATGGAGGGAAAACTTAATGCCCAAGAGACTTGTGGGTGGAAATCAGCTTTGTTTACTTAATTAAAAATGGCAGGTAGGATTTGGTTCCACAGTTTTGTGTAGAAAGGACCATACAGGGACACTGATGCTCTACACGGACACAGAGACACACAGCCACCCACACAAGGATTAGAAGGGTGGTTGGTCTCGGCCTCATCTTTCAACACAATACAGATGTAGGATCTTKATTTGAGCCAGTTTGCTACAGCAGGAAAATWATCCTGCAGCYACAGGAAKTGTGAATTATTATGTGGATTATAATTAATGGAGTACAATACATTTTGGTCCAGGACTATGCRTAATCTGTGTCTGGGAAACSGGCCCTACAAGTTTTAKATTTCCTTCATTGCAGAAAAGTTATTCTGCAACAGGCTGATCAAATTAAGATCCTACATCTGTACATCAAATCACCTCACAATGTATTAAATCAACTCACCTGTACCGTTTCCAACTGTCTGAAGAGTGGCGTCAGGCCCCATAGTGTCATAATCATCTTTAATTTCATCTGTGGAGAAAAGTGGGAAGGGAGGAAGGGAAGAGGAGGAGAAGAGAAGAGAAGTTCAATGTTCAGTGCTGTAGTGTACCAAGCAAACCCAAGCGTCACAATGAAGCCTTCAGAGGAAGGTACGGAGCTATAAAGGGCTTGCTGTGTTGCACTGTGCCGAGGCTTTGTGTGGCATTCTAAATGAATGCTATCATCAGGACCAGACAGAGCCTTATTTACCTTAAAAACAACAACGAGCAGTGGGAAAGAAAGCTGCTCTGCCATTCCGGGGTAGCGAGAGTCGCCAGAAAGAAAAGATTAATTCAAGAAGCCAGCCCCATCCACCTGAACAATCAGACAGGAGTAACCGGCACAAAAGGCKTTGCAGTTGTTATTCCCTCACTGTGACACTACTAACTATCTACATGCGGCAGAAAAAAATGACAAACTATACAGGGGGGTTTTCGCAGAAAAACGTGGGCTGTGGGCTTAGACTCTATTACCAATCAGCGTAATGCATAGTCTTAGGAACACCAAAGGCAGACTTGCATTTTGTCCTGGCACAGGTAAGACAGCCATAAATAAAGGACCCCAGATTGACAGACAGGCTCATAAACAAGTGAGAACAACTTTGGACATTGGTMGGTAAATTCTCTTGCCGTATAGGTGGCGGCGAACAAGAGGACATTGTTGGTGTTCATGTCCACAGACAATTAACTTAAGGAGTCCTCTGTGACTCCTTTCTTCCGTCCTGTCTTTGAAAATTAAATCAAGGTACTTCCGAGAAGATAGTGMCTGGAAATAAAAATGGCTCCTGTCTCTCTCTGTTTCATCCTTGTTTTAGCCATGTGATTTCTATSGTCTCAAGGATACTGTGTTGCCATGGAGGGGTAAACAAACAAATCAATGGATTAAGGGAATAGAAGATTTCTCTTCTTTACTGGCTCTTGCATCTTGGACTTAACAGAAAACATTTTGGAAATGAGTTTGAAAAGTAGCTGTGTAAAATCTTCAGAATAAAAAGTGAATTAGCAATCACGAATCAAATGCAGAAAAATGAAAAATAAATATATATATATACACCGTATATTTTGGTGTAGAGCGAAAAATCTGTTGTTTTAATGGTTTGGTTCATTTCAATCATTAAGAGAGAGTTTTTTCTGTCTCTTTCTCTTAAAGTGAGATGATTTCCTTCTGTACCAAACAGATAAAAAAATATATAAAAAACAGCCAATAGCTTCAGAGAAAAAAAATTGACTCTTTTGAATGAAAAGTACTCAACTTTCCCTTGACATGAAGCTTGACTGTGTGGTGAAGAAACTTGCCAGCCATTTTCATTTGCATATGAGGGGGTTTGGAGTGCCGTTGTCTTCTCAGTAATGACATCAAACCAGGCTGCACTCTAAGGAAATGGCCCTTTAGCAATATTGTTAAAGATACACTGGAGTATTGTGAGCAATCAAAAAGAATCCTCCACCACAGCCACAAATATAATTCTGGTGTTTAAGAGACCAGCATATATGAATAGTTACTTTTTTTGTCATTTATAATTTACTGAATGTTAATCAAGCTCTCTTTTCTTCTTTCCCCACGTTTCTTTTTCCTGGAAAGTGGGAGAGTTTGCATGGATTGCAGCCATTTTGGTTTTCGTAGCCTTTAGTAATCCAATTTCACTGCATATTTTTGATATGACTCAAGGAGCACAAGTGGGGATTTGCTTTTTGTCCCCTCTTTACCTTGAACAGTCCCTATTATCTGTATGTGGTCAAGGAATGAGAGTGAGAGAACTTCCAGCAGGAGGTAGGCTAAGACCACTTACACCTACCTCACTTCTATGGCCATTTGCACAGATCCTTTTTGGGCCATTTCTATTGCTTCTGACAGCTACACATCCATTGGAGAGAGACCGTTTTTATAGTTGAAAGTGTAATGTGAGTTGAGAGCCAGTCTGCTCTCTCTGTCTGTCTCTACCTGKTAAATCATGTAAGGAGAGGGGGAGTGTGAGAGAAGGCCTGCATCTCACTGAAGGACAATGTTTAAGTTTCTGACTGCGACCTAGGAGGGGTCCAGAATACCTTTCCCCTGCCATAAGTCCACCTATTTACTTAACGCCATTGATGCTGTTTGTTTTGAAAACATTCCTATTTTTATGGCCAGTTACCAGTGGAACAGGGCGCAATAAAAAACAAAGGTCCTCCTCCTCCTTTCTGTTAGTTCTCTGGACGTCCTTGAACAGAGCCGGGCCAGGAGAAGAAAGAGACAAGGGCAGAAAGGGGAGAATGCAGGTGATTTCTTTTAGAATGATAGTGTGATAGTGATGTCATGTATTCCAGCCCACTGCGTCCACCACCCCATTGTGGGATGAAAGAATGCCAAGGACCATTCTAGAACACAAGACTCTGATTGTGCTGGCACGCTAAGAAAGCTAAGAAACTTTTGCAGTGCTCTTCCGTTCAAAACCCGCATCCTCTGGACAGAGTACTAAAGCTGACGTAGAAAAGGCAGGGGAGAAAAGCACAGCTTATCTCCGGGTAAAGTTATGTGCTGAGGTATCATTGTAGACAGTAAGGCACCGTGAAAYAGGAAAAAGGACAGTCTAACATAGTGCCCASAAGCTTGGGAAAGAGAAGACTCCCATCATCTGCACTAATTAACTACACAAGGTCTCAGAAATATGGCAGACGACGTTTTATCACATGAGAAGCAGATTATCTGGGAATTGCGACATAGTTGAATTACAGACATTAAGGCACCACAGGGTTTTATCAAATAAACAATTACTGTACGCTTTGACTACTTGTTTATTTTTGATCTTGATTTATTTGAACATTTCTATTTTGAAAGAATCAAACCCCGTATGAACTGTTACTAGTGGGGCAGAAATAGAAATATCCGTAAACAGAGCAAAATAATACATTGATTGTCTACGACAACTATGTTTCCGGTTTGCACGTCGATAATCAGTAACCACAAAGTGAACTTCCTCCTTTTCAATAGATTATCCTTTTTTTTGAGCGTAAATAACATTTTAGATGGTGAAATATTTCCCCCTTTTCAGCACTCTACAGAGCCCAGTTCATTAGTAGAAATGAATAGCCAACAACGGCTCATTTAAATGGGGTGTCTTACATGAGTTCTCGCTACACTCTGTTTCTGTCACACCGCTGCAAGAATCATTGACTCTTATTATACATGTAAATGGCTATCATAAAAATAAAAATTTCATTTAAGATTGTTAATGACTTTTACAGCAGTCTGGCTTCCTTTAATGATTATCCCCTAGACCTAATTAAAAGTATTTATCTTTCAAGCATCCATGACTAGGCTCTCTGCTATCAGTGATGCTCCAAAGAAAACAAAATGGAAGGCGCCACCAAAGTTGCATGTATCACCTGCCTGAAATGATCTAAACTAGATTATTAGCAAATGAAGCTATATCAATCACATACTGAAAGTCTGATCATATTGCGATAATATAGACAATCAAAAGAGGAGATTCTAAGAAAACATCATGTATGCTCTTAATTCTATGATTGAAAAGCTATCTGTTAATATCATCTTATATAACTCTGGTTTATTTTAGTGAGGATAAAGATGAGAATAAATATGTTCGAGATTTAGCYTTGGGACGAGCCGAGTGAGTTTCAGTCKTGTGGGGTGTAGGAATCTCCAAAATTCCTCTGCAATCTTAAGTGGCACCGTCATACGTTTCCTATTTATCGTCAAGTTACAGTAATGTCTCCTGACTCTGCTTGCCCCTGTCAACTCACTGCATGTCAAAATGTGGTTTGATCTCATACACTTCTTATGACTGGCAAGCGCGGACAATCGCTGCCCCTGTTACTGCGGAGGTGGTGATGGTGGAAGGGGGAGGAGTTGGCTAGCCTATCATCATTTAGGCCGTGTGTGACGCTCACCAGTACCGTCGACTGAGGCGTGCAGCATGTCGTTGTCATGCCAGACATGGTCTACTCCGCTGTCCCTCATGTCATCGTCCTCATCCTCCTTTGTCATCAGGGTGTGGCCCACCCTCGGGGATCCAGCGTCGTGGTTGTTCAGGCTGGCAGGGCTGCCCACCCCGTTAAGTAGGCCGTCCTCCTCCGATACCAACAGCTTGTCCTCATCCTCTGTCTCTGAACCAGTATCCATCACATTCTCATAATTCAACGCTGCAATGAGGGAGAACACAAAACAAAACAAGATGGGTCACTGCAGAGGAATTAATTTTTGGTGTTCATTGTACTGACCCTGAAATGGAAAAAGGTCAAAGAGGATTATGTCCTTAGATGAAGTCATTATTGCACTGCACTGTTAGGAGCTAGTAACACAATAKTTTCGCTGCACATGTTATAACATCTGCTAAACTGTTTAAGAGACCTATAAACTTTGATTTTATTTGATTACAGGTTTAAACRCATGCCTGTTTGAGACATGGGCCCTTTCTTGTGGGGGTACATCCCAATTACAACAACACCCACCGCGACAGACTGGAATCTGTAACTTTAACCATCATGGTGTGTGGAGTCAGTCAGCTGCTACGTAGACACGCCAAAATAGCCACACAGTTTTCTCCRGCAGTAGACTGCCCGAGATGCCAACCTAGCTACACCTTTCAGTTGGGCTCACAGATCTAACGCATACTCAACGTGGCTGAGATACTCTGCACTTTTTACAAATGTCAAATAGTCATACCACCCTGGATTGACATGGCTTAACCCCTAGTCATTTCATCACATTCACCACTCCTAAGTAAGTGACGCGCCTACTGTACTGTATTTTCCCCCCAGGACTTGACAGATATCAACKGTCAAGTCAGATCTTTACAATGATAAATGAAATAATACATCCAGTATAAAATCCCCCTAACTTAATCAAAACAGGACCTGCATCCCACTCCTTTCCCTCCGTTCCCTCTCCTCTTGTCTTTATCAGGGAGTGTTTTCAATGAGTCATGGTTTGCGGAGAGAAATACTGCGCAGTCAAGCCCCACATTAAAATAACTCACACAAGTAGCGGCCCGCTTGATTCCACAACACTTGGTCCCAGACACATGGCAGCTTATCTTAAAATAGGCAGCCTGTAAATAAGGGCTGTGAACTCAATTGAAGGTGGCTGTTTGTGAATTAGTCTTCCCTCACAAGGGTGTCTCTCTAGCCTCTCCAGTCTACGCACAAGGTCCATAAATTGTCTGTCCTACGAAGGAAGTCAAACGACTTATTAGAGGAATAAACACAGGACATTAGCTCAGCGAGAGAAACAGGACCGCCACATCACCGCATCACACACCTCACTGCTAGTTCCTAAAACACTACTCTGGAGAAACAGACTCAAAACAACCGCAGAGGGGGGAAATCGGAGTATGACATCATGGGAACCAATTTTAAATGTGGCTAGGGGAAGGCGAGGAAAAAGCAGAGTGCAAAAATGTTTAAGGTCCGTTTTAATTGCTGTACTGTAGCTATAAATGACTACTAAATACAACTCTAAAACCTTCTAAATTTCCAAAACTGAGAAGGGAAAATAAATCCGATATTTTCTTGTTATATACTATGGAGAGAAATAAGATTACGTTGAGTTTATACAGTACGTTCATACATGATCTTTGCATAATCCGCGGGTCTGCACTTGCCTTCCGAACAACAGGTGCAAATTCAAATGAAAACGGCTACGTAGACAGGGCCAGCAGAATCAGCTGACCTGGTTAGAATACCAATTGACGGGGGAAACAAAACCTTTTCAAGAGGTGTGACCACAAGGGTTTAGGCAAGTGCAGACTGGGTAATGCCCTCAGACACGAAAAAAGAGAAAGCAAAAGAAAAGCCAAAAAGAAAGTGAGACATTCAAACTCATGCTGTGTGGTCCCAGATATACCTTGGCACACAATTGATAACATGTTATTATTATTATTATTATGATTACAATTCCCCTTTGGTCCCTTCCCAACATACCCCGACACCCCCATTTCTTAGCAACACAACGTGCTGTGGACTCCCTGCTCCCCTTTCTCCCAGGCAGGTTTCTAAGGGTGGCCTAGCAGGCGGGCGGCAGGGGGTAACAAAGAAGCAGGAGGCCTGGGAAGCTATTACCCCGCCCCTGCAGACCTGATCTCTGGACACAGCCTGAATACTGACAAATACCCAGGAGGGGTGAATGACATTATCTAAGGATGGACAGGTTTTAAAAGGCCTTTCTTTACACCCCAAACCTCTCATAGAGCATTTTTCAGTGTGCTATAGGTCCATGTATAGCGTATAGGTTCGCGCATAAAGAGAGGCGCTACAATGTGACATCTTCAATATTGAGCAATGGACCTGGAGACAATGGGCCTTGGACATAGAGGAGAGGTGAAGATCATCCCACTCATCCCATAATCCCACTGCAAACCTCTAGACATCTACAATTGTCCAAACCAAACCATAAAAGCTACTAAACTCCAGGTTGGGGGGGGGGGGATCTGTGCTTCCATACAGGTCCACATGTTTTAGGGGAGAGGTAGGGAGTAGGAGAGGGGAGKTCACTGGATGTGATCTCCAAGCTAGAACATTGGCTATCAGACAGAACATTACTCACCAAAGAGCTTGGAGAAGACAGAAATGACAGTGTGCGACTTGTCAATCAAAGGAGCAAGTAGCATTGACATCAGAAAGCCTGCTGTGTCTCGGTGACATCTCTGACAGACGCCTCAGTATACTATAAGCACCAGCCTGACGTCGGGCATTGTACTCTGAAACAAAGTCATTTCGAACCTACTAATGTTAGCCTACACTCTGCCATTATTTTTGTTCTATACCTCACCGCTAATCAATCTTTTGTGTTTCTAGACGAGATAGACAAAGAAATCATCATGTTTACTTTCTWGGGCTACATTTTCTTTCAGATGACACTTTCTATTTTTCTCCTGCTTTAGTTTAAGTGCCACCCTCAACAAAGGCAATTATAGCTGGCATTTTGACTGATGCTACCTGTTACCAGCTGATTTCACCAGCTCTCTTCTTTCTCCTGATTGGAGGTAAATAAAGGGAACGACTTTTACAGATAATTAAAATGACACTTGTAATTGCTCACTTGAGTCTTGCTTAATATCAGGCTTATACGTGTCTGGCGTAACCCTTTCAGAACTCTGGTATTAGGCTGTCAGGCATACCAGTGCAGAGGGCAGTTTCAAAAGTGCATTGATTATGATGTCTATAACCTTCCAAAATGACCGTTTTTTGTGGAAGGATGAGAGTTCTCCTTTCAATGTCTGTGCTAAAAAAAAAGGAGTCCGATTGAAATCTCATCAACTTTCTTAAAACAAAATAAAGACATTTGACAATCGATATTTCTACTCTGACTGTTTCTCTGTGCCCATAAAATAAAATATAAAGTCATCCAAAAAGAAAATATTCTTCCAAAAAGAAAAAACAGCATGTTAAGAACAAAAATATGACTGTGTTTTCCTGTCGAGCTGTTAAACAAACCCTAACTCTCCCACTACGAAATCTGCGTGTCATACACTCAGACATCAACCATACAACCCTTGAGGCATACACTGACCATCTGAACATACCCAAAGGACACACTCATATAAACATACCTTGGGTGAATGTGCTGCAAACGTCTGTGTGCCTACTCTTTCCCCTACACTCTTCCTCAAAGCCCTCTCAARAGGCTCCCGAGCTGGGAGGCGCTGGATCTTCACTCGATCCATAACGAACAACACAGAAAAATATCCAAATAACCACTTCTGTCTCATGGAACACATGAGATAGAAGGCGCCAGAAAGATCTATTCCACCCAGTGTGTCTCTATGTCCATCACAGTACCCTATATTTAGGGGCAGAGACTTTCCAGTTTCCAGCCAGTTTCCCGTTAGATGTGATGGGGAAAGGTGGTAGGGGACTCACACTGAGAGCCTGGCTAACTGGCCGCTGAGGCTTAGCTCCAGGTAATGTTGTGTTTCCTGTAGCTATCAGTGTCGGTAATGAGCAAGGACATTCACCCTATTGGAGGATAACTGCCCTGTCTCATGAATGAGAAACATGCAGATCACCTGAAWMGCTAGGAGGGCAGAGGGGGAAGGGGGGACGAGGGGGGTAGAGGTGGAGAACGGGGGAATAGGGTAGGTAAAGAGGCATTAAGGTAGAAATTAGMTCATAGCCTTGTAGCTATCCCACTGGAAGGGGTTTTAACAATGACCTTTCATTTTTCATAATTCCTTTTCACGACAGAGTTTAGGGCTCTGAGTAGGCAGTTCCGTGAATATTCATCCTTTTAGGGTAGGAAGCGTTTGGGGGTTGTACGTGGGAGGAACGGAGGGAACGTTTAAATATATTCTTCTGTCTTTGGAATTTTAAATATGTCTAACTTTGGCTTTTTACTCATTAGGAGTACTGGCTGTTTTACATTCATTAGAAATACCGAAAATGCTTTTGACTGTCTGTATTCCAGTGAGATACACAAGAATGCTTGAGATCTTGTCCAAGTCTACTGGCCTGGTGTTTCACATGGGCCAGACCAAGCAAGCCATAAGCAATAAAAGGACAGTTGCAGAGGGCAAACAAAGAGCTGAAAGGAGAGGGACAGCTTTGTAGAGGCGATGAATGGTGAAAATTCAGCAATGTGTAAACCAACCTGGGAGTATATGTGTCTCTCTCTCTGTGTCTGTGTGTATGGGAGTGAGTAGTGTGTGATTCTGAGTGTGTCAGGAAGCGGTTGGTTATGTTCAATAATGTCTGCCATGAGGCACCCACAGTAGCCTGATTCTAATTGAATTAAACTCCCATTTATTTGCAGAGGCCTGAGCAACAGGCTGGAGAAAGAAAGCTTCAAGGTTTGCTCTACTGCTCAGAGGGCCCACCTTTACTCGCCCTGTACAGATCCACCATCTGTACATCCCTGCACACATGTTCCTCTTCCTCGACAAATGTTCTGGGCCTCCTCCTCCCCAACGCAGGAGCCCAAAAAAAAGGGGGGGGGGGGGGGGAGAGAGAGGCGAGGCACACAAAAGCTCTCTAGGCTGCCCTCAGGCCTGAAAATGAAATGATTTTTTTATTTTTATAAATAGAAATAACAATATCGTAAGATCACCGGCTCAGGTGAGATCGATTTCCAGCTAAAGGTTCCTCTGGCTGCTGACATACGTCAAGCAAAGGAAAAGGTTAAAATTAGAAAATTTAATTTATTTGATAATTTCCCAGAATAATTCGTGTTAATATGGGTTAATTAATATGCAAATCTCTCAGCAGATGTTCTGCAGCGGGTCCTTGCTCCGAGAGTGTGTGTGTGTGTGCATGTGTGTGTGTGTGTTTGTGTATGTGTGTGTGTGTGTGCCTTTGCAGCCTCTACTTTCTCCTGTCTGATTTTGGCTGTCACTTATTGGCTATAATTACTGTAACTAACCAAATACACACAAAACCTTTCGGAGGAGGAAGGATGAAACACTTTCCAMTTTGAGTCGTTCATCGTGGGCAAACTGGTACTTTGCTCACATAAAGGGAGACAATTTCAAATTTTCTTTGACTATAGTATAAAAGCCCTTTTTAGGCTTCTTACCAATTTTCCCAATGAATGCAGCAAGCGGGTACTTAAACTATTCGAAATGTGTGTGCTTTTGTACGTAAATGTGTACAAATGTAAATTGTATAGTAATCACTACTGGGAATACCAAGGGAGCACCACCTGCACATCAATGTCGATGTTGGACTGTTGACAAATCACCTATGCCTGCTCKATTTATGCAGATATTTATAAGCAGATAAATAATGAAATGTCCTGYAATAGGAATAGGGGATCAAAGAAGTAAATGAACTGTGCTTTATCCAGAAGAATCAGGTTTCCTATCAAATATTCATGTTACCCCAAAAAAGCGCTCAGCTGGAAGACTCCCCTCAAACAGACTCAAACTAAACCCTTGCTTTAGTTTTATTCACAATCAAAATATAGCATATACATCCAATGTGTAAGGCACAGGGAGAATTCATCTTACAGTACGAACAAATGTAACAAACTTATTTTGGAATCGTATTATTTCTTGTTATATTTTAGCTTCCTAGATGTTCTCAGCCTGCCAGCTGGGTACAGTGCTCTGCTCTGGAGGCCTGCTCACTCAAGAAGAGAGTATCCATGTTCTTGATAGTGGAGTAGTGTGTTGCTATAAGCTGAGAATCTTATCTGGACCTGTCCTCTCTCTCTCACTCTCTCTCTTTCCCTCCGTGGCCCTGTCTCCGTCGGGCCTCCCGTCTCTCCCTCTATCTCCCTCTCCCTCCCTCTCTCTCTCCAGCCCTCCTCACCACTTGCAAAGGGACACGATGGCTCGCTGCCATAGGTTCACGCCCCCCCACCCCCGCCTCCCCGCCCCAGTGTGCCCTCCCCTCCGAATGCTCTTTATAAACACACATACACTGGCATCGAGAAATACACACACACACACACACAAACACAAATACACACACAGAGATACACACACACAGTTACAGTTCCGTTCCAGGTAAAGGAATCTGCTGACGGGGCCAGAGTAGGGCCAGGGACTGATGTTGGTTTCATGTGAGGGGAGGGGGGGGGCAACAAATTGATAGTCACAGCACAGTGTTATCAGCTAGCTGCTTAATATGACCTGACTGTTGCTCTGTCTGTCTGTTGTTGCTGTGAGTGAGCTCAGGCCCTCAGAGAGCCAGTGGGGCCTTGCACCTTGTTTACAGCCACCAGCATGACACCACTAGTTCTCCCTTTATGCATCCACGCATCACTGTCATCAATCACAGTCTACTGTACTGCAAGTGAGTGCTGCAGTGTGAGCGCCCATGTGTGTGTGTGTATGTGTGTGGGGGGGGGGTAGCGCGTGTGCGTGCATGTATGTCAGAGAGAGCGAGAGAGAAAGAGAGATGTTCTTCGGAACGTGTCTTCAATCACATTTCTATTTATCAGGGACAAAGAAAGGAAAGGTGCGTCACGAGGAGTATCATCTAGTCTCACCAAGGCCACAGAGCATGACAGTGACCGCAGTAGATGTCAGAGACATGCCTCTACAAACTCTCGAATCTATCAAATTGACAAAATAGAGCTTTTTGTTGTTGGATACAGGTCATATTGATAAGTCATAACCTCGTCATATAAGGCAGACCTAACAGGAAGCAGTTTTAGCTGGAGACTTTGCTTGCATAAAAATGGACATAGTATTTAATGCAACTAAAGTGAGGATGTTCTGTGGAAAAAGCAGCAATATGTTTTTAGCTCAAGGGCCCCATTTTAATAAAAAGGAATCCATGAAAATAAATGACTTGCACTAAGTATATGCAAATTCAAATGTAAGCAATCAGTGCAAAATTAATTTAGCCAGAACTGATTAAAAGATTTAATAAATCTATATACAGAAAGAGGCACTGAGTTTGAAGGTAGGCCTTGAAATACATCCACAGGTACACCTCACAATTGACTCAAATTATGTCGATTAGCCTATCAGAAGCTTCTAAGCCATGACATAATTTTCTAGAATTTTTCCAAGCGGTTTAAAGGCATAGTCAACTTAGTGTATGTGAACTTCTGACCCACTGGAATTTGTGAAACAGTGAATTATAAGTGAAATAATCTGTCTGTAAACAATTGTTGGAAAAATTACTTGTGTCATGCACAAAGTAGATGTCCTAACCGACTTGCAAAAACTATAGTTTGTTAATCCAACTGAAGTGTATGTAAACTTCCAACTTCAACAGTATGTTTACATTGCCAAAGCAAGTGAAATAAACAATAAACAAAAGTGAGAAGAAGATCTCTATCTCTCTCTGTGTCCTCTGTCTTTTCTCTGTCTCGCTCTCTCTCTCTCTACTAGATTTCATCTCTCTGCCTCTCTTTCTCTCACTCTCT
>NC_036852.1:8636628-8646643 GCF_002910315.2 Salvelinus sp. IW2-2015
TATGCTTCAATCTGATATTGTAAATGTATTACAATTCCTGTAAATAATTAGTATGCTACAATAACATATTGCCCTGCCAGAATAGATTACTGATGGTTTTGTTAATACCAGCTAAGCAGAACCTGAGTTGTAATTGTCACTCTTACAAAGTAATTTGACGGTGATTTCCTTAAAATGTGAATAAAATAGGCTAAGTACCAAAAAAACTCACAAAACGTATAGGCCTGAGGTTAGTTAATTTTTTATTTTGCTGGCCTTTGAGAAGCTACAAAAGCTCAAATCCTTTCACAAGTCTGACAGGTTGAGTTGTTTTGTGTTCCCACAAATGCCTTTCACCTTTCCTAACTCGCCATAACTATTGTACAGACCCTGAGAGAAGTAAATGGGTAAAAACAACAGTTTGATCTGGTCAAGGTTGTTATGGTTTCCTGTCCAGGCGGCTGTAGCCTACAGCTACATTTATCTCAGGAACACTGAGTTTGCACCTGAAGCCTAACAAAATCTGTCAGAGATACTCTACTCTCTCTCTCTCTCTTCTCTCTCTCTCTCTCTCTCGCCTCTCTCCTCTCTCTCTCTCTCTCTCTGTCCCTCCAATGGCATTATTGGCATGGGAAACATACAGTTGAAGTCGGAAGTTTACATACACCTTAGCCAAATACAATAAACTCAATTTTCACAATCCCTGACATTTAATCCTAGTAAAATTCCCTTTCTTAGGTCAGTTAGGATCACACACTTTATTTTAAGAATGTGAAATGTCAGAATAAAATTGAGAGAATGATTTATTTCAGCTTTCATTTCTTTCATCACATTCCCAGTATCAGAAGTTTACATACACTCAATTAGTATTTGGTAGCATTCTTTTAAATTGTTTAACATGGGTCAAATGTTTGGGTACCTTCCACAAGCTCCCACAATTAGTTGGATGAATTTTGGCCATTCCTCCTGACAGACGCTCGTTAACTAGTTCAATCTCTCTCTTCCCCCGCTCGCTCTCTCTCTCTCTCTCTCTCTCTCTCTCTCTCTCTCTCTCCCTGTCTCTCTCTCATTCTCTTCCCCGCCTATCTCTCTACTAGATTCTAATGAACAAAAACAAGAGAAACATCTGCATTCACACAGTTTTAAACACTGCAGGAGACAGCTTGTCAACCTGACTAAACCCACAAGAGAAACACAGAGCGAAACCATTACCATACAGAAAAGTTTATTTATGAAGATTTCTTTCCAAATTCTTAACTCAAATAATTTACTGTTAGCCAAAATGATGACCAAATTTAATTTATTACCTTTTACCACATAAAATATTAGAGCTTTTGTAGCCTACGAATGAACTGTATCCAACGTATGAAATAGAGGCTCACTTGGAAGACTTCCAAGCAAACCGGCATTGTCATTGTCAGGGGCCGGGTTAGTCGAATTTTCCTGATGTGTATTAAACACAATGAACGAGGTAAAAAACTAAATTGGTGTGAAGGCACATTTTCTGAATCGCATCTGTGCTCTGAGCTGGAGAGACAGAGAGAGACAGAGAGAGTATAAAGAGGAGAATGAAAGAGAGAGAGAGAGAGAGAGAGAGAGGGGAGAGAGGTGAGAGAGGAGAGAGGTGAGAGAGAGGTGAGAGAGGAGAGAGAGAGAGCAGAGGAGAGAGAGAGGAGAACGAGAGAGAGGAAAGACTGCTCACTGTCATAAAACGCTGCCGGTCTGCCAGTCTGTCACCAGCTGGGGGCCGGGGGGAAGGGAGAGGGAAGGTAGGGGGGTTTAGAAGGGTGAGGGATCAGGCCCCTCAGATGGGATAAAGATCAGAGGGGAGAACGGGAACCCATCCACCCACACAGGTGAGGACCAAGCCAGGCAGTGGGAGTAAGCAGGCCCCCCCCCCAACCCCACCACCCCCGGTCTGGTCTGCATGGCCCCCAATCTGATCTGATCCAGCCTGGGTCTCAGGCTTTTCATTCAGATGCTAATGAGTGTGTAAATCACATCTGGTCCCCCCTCTGTGCCTGGATCTTTGTCACCTGAATAGCATCCCCACCAGGTATCAAACGAGCTGCAGGAAATGGGCCTCTTTTCATCCCCTCATCCCCTCTTCCCCGCCAACCTCTCTCCACCTCTCTCCAATCAGCAAATGAGCGGCGGGCGAACCCCCTGACAACGGGGCGAACCCCCTGACAACGGGCCCCAGCAAGGCTCTGTGTCCTACAGGGAGGGAAACAGCCTCGGGAGACTCAGAGGGACACCGACACTGGACCTGATACTGTTACCCCTTCCCAATTAGCAAGCGCAGCCAGGAGGACGTGGCTTCCACGAGGATACCAGGAAACACATTGGATGCAAAAACTAGGACGCTCTTATTTGAACAGAGACATTGTATGACGAGTCACAAGGATTTCAGAACCATGTGTACTGCATGCGAGATGAGCTGCGTTAGTCGATAGGCGTTCTTATCGGAGGCAGATGACAGGCAGATGACAGGCAGATGACAGAAGTAACCTCTCTCTCTCTCTCTGTTGAACTAAATGAACAACATCATCACGCGTCCCAGCCCATAAGTTATGGATGACGTGGGTGTGTGTAAACACTGTCAGAGACACATTTTCTCACATTTTCTGCCTCCCGCCTACTACRTCCATATTTCACCWGCKTTTTCACCACCCAGAGCGGAGCCTACACCTTTAATTACCTCACAGGAGGGTCTCCTCGTCCCCACAGTAGCAAAAAAACAGAGCTGCTTCTTCCAAGTCAATTATAATGATGATTTCGGACCAACAGAGCGGCCAATCCACAGGAGGACCCACGGGACACATGGGGACCCGTTAAGGGTCTTTGTCATGCTAAACACACCTTTATAAGACCTAATCTTTAACCAGGATGCTTAGACAAAACACACCCCCTCTAGCGTATTACGTAACAGAGAGGTTCCAACATAACAAAGAGCTACCTATATATCCATTCAATCTGTTTCTTCATCATTAGAGTTTAAGAACGTCATTGCTTACTGATGTTGCTTTGACAACAACATAGTACTTAAAAAAATAAAATAACGTTATATCACCAAATCAAAGTTTAAAGTCATACTGGGACATTTTCTAACATACGGTGTAGAACAAATGCAAAACAAATGTTCTCTTTAAATGCACACAGTCCATCAAATCGGCAATACCTGAGCCAATTTTGTTTGAGCAGTCGTTTTTAATAATAAAGCACTTTTGTTGAATTTTGCCAAAAACATTACCTCTTGCCTGTCAGTCCATGGAGAAAATGAGCCATCATTTAAAAACAGTTGTTTTTCCATACTAACCACACAGACCCATTTCCCTGTCAATTACATGCAACCTTGGCTACGTACTATATGATATATAGTACATGCTTGTGCGTCTTACATAATTGAGCAGTTTCTTTGGCATAGATGATGTGGAAAGGGACCTGGGAAACTTAACGCTGCGTGCATACACACTGTGAGTTACTTTTGTCGTAAAAGAGTATAAAGGAAATTTTGATCTGAGGTTTTTTTCCCCCCGCCTTAGCTCTACCCTTGGGTTCAGCCTCCCTGTGTTTCTGTCAATCCGTTTCCTTTTTTGATCAGGAGCATCAAAGAGTGAGCATGTGTGAATGCTGCAGGTACCTGGGGTAATGCAAGGTGCTAATTAGCTCAGCGGGATAATTGACGTGTAMATTACACCGCGAACAAATGCTTCGACTTGTTTGTGCTTCTCACTTTTACCCTGCTTGCTCCCTCKCTCCCTCCTCCCCTTCCCTCCCAACACCCCCTCTTTACCTCAGCCTTAATTAACAATTCACCTGCCTTGTTAAGAAGATGGCAGGGCATGCCAGGCTGCCAAGGCAGCAACACAAAGTGGTTCGTAGGAGGAGGGGAATTCAGCTCCAACAGGTTGAGATACCTTACATTCTATAGTCTATTCCCTGTGCCAATAAGCCCGGCCTGGGGAGAAAAACAGCAGCTATTGCTGTTATATASTGAGAGGCGAGAGCATTATAAAAGAGCAAGACGAGCTCATAGAAATTCTAAAAGGAAACCATTTCTAAACGAAAGAGCATTCCATTAGTGTTTCCAATAGGCCTCTATTGTTATGCCTCCTATAATGCTATTTCCTTAATCTTTTGTCTTTAGGAAACTATTATTAGCTAAAGCACTCACAGCTGCCTGTGAATACGTTCAATAGAGGGGGTTTGAATTCGTTCATTAACAACTGAATATCGGCGAACACATTTGCTGAGGCTTGCTAATAAACTAATAATGACTGTTTCTTTTAGTTGGGAAATTGGAACGAGGGAAGAAATTAAAAAGGTGCCTGAGGTTCGGTAAGACAGAGAGGAGAGAGAGAGACAGAGAGAGAGAGAAGAGAGAAGAGAGAAGAGAGAGAGAGAGAGAGAGAGAGAAAGAGAGAGAGAGAGAGAGAGAGAGAGAGAGAGAGAGAGAGAGAGAGAGAGAGAGAGAGAGACTGGCCCATTAGCAGGACAGATGTGAAGGCAAAAGGTGAACAGTTGAAATGTCGCCTCCTCACCTCCCTGCCAACCGCCAGTAATCTGTCTCCGACTAGTTTACAAGTTAAACACATTATAGTGCTTATATAGTCTCATGTTGAGACCGCACCGACACACACACACACACACACGCACACACACACACAGGGCTCTGTCACTGCCTGCGAGCTATCACCATTTCTCTAAGACACACGATTTGGACCAAAGGACGAGAGCTAAGCCAGGCAAAGCATTAAGCTCATTGTTTCTTGATACTTCCTCAAAGTRCCTTGGAAACGTCCTTCTCTCTCTTTAAGACCCCCAGTGACTTAGCTTTTATCAAATGTTCATCTAGACCGGAAGTCATATTAATTCTACTTTCCCTGTTAGAGCTCTCTCAGGCAGAATGATTTGTACAATGTAAACTAGAGGAAATGTGCTTTGGGAGAAGACTTCCCTACTGGCCTCGTTTAACTCTATACCTGCTAGGAAACTGCTTTTAACCTACACTTTACYCTTTTCCACAGATTTAAAGGAAAAATAACTACAGAAAATAAGGATGGGATGTCTCTGCACACAATTGTCTACAATATAATCCCTAAATATTCTATAATCATGGTATGTTTTCTTCATATATATTTTTTTCTTCGGTTTTCTTTTCAAGATAAAAGATATGTGGGGGGAAATGATTAGATATATTATTAACTTTTTTACACGTCCACAATGTGCCTTTTCWCAGACAGATAGATGACTCTGTCCTCCAAAASGTTCGAGAAACAGAGAAGCTTATTTGTACATATTTGAGTCAGACAAACTGGCAGTTTCCGTCACCAACCTGATAATTCTCCCAACATCCCTCACCCACCCTGGCCTTTGTTTTCCCTCCCTGCCTTTTTCCTGTCGCCATCTCGGTATTTAATCTTATACAGACAGGCGGCACGGAGGGTTTACTTTCCCCCTCAAAGACAGGGTCGGCTACGAAGAAGGCAGGAGGAAGAGAGTGGAGCTAGGAACTTGCTAGGGACAGACAGGGGAGTTAGCAGAAAGGCACAGGAAACCTGTCCTGTGCGTAACTTTTAACAAAAACCTTTCATCTTCCCAGCTTTCCTCAAGACAGTGCACTTCCAACTGAGTTTCTCCTTTGAACTATTACCTGATAAGGAAACTTTCCTTTTTTTCTTTCGAGAGCCACAGAATGAAAAAGGGGAAAAGTATCCCCCTCTGTATACACGTTAAACCTCTCATCGCTTTGAACACAAGCTACTGCTCCTTTTATCCCTGCAAAACCAGTTTCCTATGGTTATTAACTCCTTCAAACCAGGTAATTACAGCTGTGGTAAACAGAGCTGTGGCAGATCAGAGTAGGGTAGCAGCTCAGGACCCACTTCACATTTGCAATCATACGCRGTCTTAGACTGCGTCCAAAGCGGCACCCTATTCCCTATACAGTGCACTACTTTCGACCGGGGTCCTGGACAAAGGTAGTGCCCTAAAGAGGGAATAGGACGCCATTGGGGACACAGGCACTACACTTAGGTAGTTAACAGGACAGAGGTAATAATGCCAGGCTGCTGCGGGATCCATTTGCGGATAACTGCTTCGGTCTAATCCATTTAAGTCACGAGGTCTTTGTGTAAGGAGGGAGCTGTGTGTGTGGAGAGARGGTGAGAGGGGAGAGCACCCATGGGTATATCTGATGGGTGGGTCATAAATCACATGGAGAGAGAAGTTTTAAAAAGTGGAGCTCAGGCTCCCACAGTGAGAAGTGGACGTGGGGAACGCCCCTCGGAGGGAGAAGGTAGAGACTCTGAGCCTGAGACAAACACTGGGGCAATCAACACTGTGTTAAAACAGCAGTGAGCCCGGAGGAGTGGAAGGGGAGCTGCATTACTACACTCGTCCCCCTCTCTCTCTCTCTTTCCCCTTCCTCTGCTCCACCCCTGCCTCCTCCCCTCCTAGCTGCACTCAAATACATTGAGAGAAGGAGAGACGTTAACCAAAATAAAAAGAGGTGAAGTATTAGTTTGCCTCTCGCTGATCTACAGTAACAGGAAGTCCAAGGCACTTTCAGCGGTGCCCTTCATTTATTTCTCTTTTTTCTCTCTCTCTCTCTCTCTCTCTCTCTCTCTCTCTCTCTCTCTCTCTCTCTCTCTCTCTCTCTACTCTTTCTTGGTTGTTGTTTCAGTTAACGAAAACAAAGAGCTGATGAGACATTTTATGTTGTTCTTGTGACACACACGTCATGCAGAGGACTCCCACATGGGTGCTCAGGGTCGGACAGGAAGGGCCAGTCTGACAAGGTCCCTAAATGTTCTGGTAGTCTTTACCTTTCTGTTTATGTTGTCAAATCTCCCCGATACTGATATATATTTATATATGTGTGTGACTTTTCTAACATGAAAACACAAAATCCTCTGTAATGGACAGCTAGTACATCCCTGGGGCTTACACAGGGCAAAGATAGAGCTTTCTGTTGATTCTTGTGACAGACAGAAAGGTATTTGATTGGCTCAACCATTTTGTGTAGCTGCTGTGTGGTGTTTCAAAGGTGCTATATATATATGTCTGTTTGTTTCTTTTCTAGTTCTTATCTGTTTTGGTCGGTGTGAGGTGTGACAGAACGAACGGGTAACCAGTTCCCCTTTCAACTGTGTTCACAGGGTGACAACCACCCAGCCGATCTACTGCAGAGAGGGAACTAATCATGCATTGACACCTTGAACCGTTCAAGTCTCTCCCTCAGAGAGTAGCGACCACATCTCTCCCCCTGCTTGGCCTGTTCGCTCGCTGTCACTGCCACAAATTGGCTTCAAACTTGAATCCAAGGTGCCAGAGAACCATTACTCAGACAAAGGCTTGAATTCCACCCAGGGCCTAATGTGTCAAAATCCTTACCCTGCACTACAGAGGAATAAACCTCTTCATTATATCTCGTTATAGACACTATTGTACATTTGCTTTGCCAATACCCTAGCTRGTTAGACTCGGCCGAACTAAAGCTCTTTTCCTATTGCTTTGGTAAATGTCTGTGGATCACTACAGTGTTTGTCTGTGTCTTACTTGAGAACAGGATATTTAGCGACAAAATTCACGAAAGATTTCCGACAGAAAAAGATGCTCTCATTTACCCGCAAGAGCAGAACCATGTGGAAGTAGAAGGAGGCTTTTCTAAACCTCAATTCTCAACAGGGTTAAAAACAAAGAAGAATGCAACAAGGGCATACCCAACCAAAACAGACACCTGCACCGTTCGGTAAACAGTCTACCGCTGACGGAAAGCTGTCTGTAATTAGACAAAGTAGTAATCTTGTTCTGACAGAGAGGATTATATTTGGTCCCGGTGTGTCTGGGGAAGCCGATTTCATTTCCTGGAAAAACCTTTCCTTCCTCCCTCTCCGCTCCTCTCCTCAGATCCTCCACAGTTACCTGACTCAGCTGCTTGTAGGAATCAAATTCAGTCGACAGATAACAGCTAATCATTTGTCACCCTGAGAAGCAATTCCCTGCAATTGCCAAGGAAGAGTGCGCCACTTTATTCTGGCGCTCTGTCAGATGGCGAAGAAATTGCATTCCGCCGCGCCTAACCTCTTGCTCTCCAGAGTCACCCGTAACAACAGTTGACTTCATCAGGAGGAAGCCAACATGGCCAACCCTGAACAGCATCGATTCAGGCGAGGCCCACCCCTGGCCCCCTAAGCTCCCCTACCAATCCCCCACCGRACCCCTTCCAACCCCCAGACTACGCAACCCAGTGGAAARACAGACAGACTCCACACAGCTGTTCCCTTCCAGTATTCCTTGAGGTGTTACACCGTGTCGCTCCTTCTGCCGTCTTAATCAACTGATCGTCGTTGTCGTAGCTACGGTATCAAAGTAGCAGAACATATTCTAGAAAGAGAATCCCATTCCAAATTCCAAAAGAGAATGTGTCCATGTTTGTTGGGACTGGAAGTAGCCTAGGCTGCTTATTGCAGAGAGAACTGTCAGGGCTTTGCTTTTCATGTGACCTGAAAATAATTGACGGTTTTAGAGCGAGAAAAATACAAATAAATTCCCCAGGTTCATAAGGGTTTTTAATTTGTGTTTGTTAACTGGCTCCTGGAATACAGCCACGCAGCGACTTAATTACATTACACATGGCATGGAGATGTTCGTAGCAGACAGAAGGCAAGAGAAAAAACACWATATTGCCAGCGTGCAAYAGTACCTTTAACAACTAGCAAATTTAGTGATTTATTTGAAAGGGACTATTCTATTAGATTAGCAATGGCATATTAGCGACAATTTGGTAAAAGAGGCTAACCGAACGAAAGATCTGTGAAACGGCAGCGTCTCAGGGAGAGTGCTCATGTTGATTACGTAATGCTATGTCTGTGTGTTGCAGATAAGAGCCAGGTACAGATACAGAGCTGGGGCCAGATGGTTTGTAGCCTACAGTATGTGTGTCTCGGTGAGTACAGGAGAGAGACAGTTGGAAGGAAGGTCAGAGAAATGAAACAACTGTGGAGTTTTTTTTTTACTAAGAAAAGGGAATGAGTCAGCCCTTCTGTCGAACAAGTGTCTAAGCACAAGCAGGAACTAGTGAACCTGACACCTTCACAAGGCCTCACCGTTTCACACTGTAGTATAGGGTGCAACYTTTCTGTCTGTCTTTAAATAATGTATCTGCAGTACTGTAGATATTTCTAGAAGTAGATGAGTTATCATAAGTGACTCACTACAGCCTCCATGTACACGATAACTAATGGCTTGCCTTTGCAGAGTAAATGCAGTCAGAAATATAATGCATCCACTGAATATTTCGAGGATTTTCTTCAAAATCAGAATATTTGACAATTTCCAAATATTTCCACGAATTAATTGATGTAGGCTTTAGCCATTGTGCTGGGAGGAAAGAAAACGTCCACCCCTCTGAAATGTAAGTAGGCTGCAAACAGACACAAATTCCCAGGGAGAAGTCACATTTTCTCAGGTTAGACTAAATAATGTATGCATACATTCACTTTGGCATYATMAAGCAATTTTAGCCTTTACAACCCAGGAGTACTCAGGAGGAACAAGGCCTAGCTTCCTGCATGGCTGAATAATTCAYACATCCAGGTGGAGGAGTCTCAGAATACTTCTGGTTGCGTAGAGGAAGAAGCAGAGGCTTCAATTGGCTAATACCTAGGAGAGRGTCCAACGAAATCTCACCAGATTTGCCTCTTCAAACAGACGTTGGAAGAATCTATTTTTGTAAGGAGACAGGTATTGACACAAGGTAACGATTAACATCTGTGTCAAAACATGGTTTTAGGAAATCTCATGTAAAAAAAAAAAGAAGAGAAAAATAGAAACGACGGGCGAGGAAGAAACACAAACGTGGGGAAATCTAAGGTGTGGAAATGAGAGAAGGTTTGGTTACCTCCCCACTCGGTTTGTCGGTCGCAGAGCGTCAGAAGTCAGAACCCAGATGAAGGTTAAAAATTGCATTCTGACTCAGTGTGTGTGTGTGTGCGTGTGTGCGTGTGTGTGTGTGTGTGTATGTTGTGTG
>NC_036852.1:8646664-8650833 GCF_002910315.2 Salvelinus sp. IW2-2015
GTGTGTGTGTGTGTGTGTAAAAATGGCATTGTGAGTCAACACCCTGCTGGCTTCTTGTCAGGTTTCAATATGTGCCACAGGGAAATTCATACGCCTTCTCTCTCACAAATCTGTGATGACATGCTCAGGATCACTCCCAAATCACTGCTGCCTAGAAGTTGCTGGAGTCGCCCTTGGTGAAAGAAAATGCTTAAAAAACACATTCATCCTGAGTGAAAAAAATATATACAAAATAGAATTGAGGTGTTTCAGAGATCAAACAAGATGGTGTCTGGCAGTTCTGATGTGGTACATGGTCTGCGGATGGATGGATGGACACCTAGTTGGTTTGTGCTCTGAACAGATGTAGGCCTCCAGGACGGAACTGTGTGGGSGATTCGGCGACCAAAAGTGAGCACGTTAAAGGGTATTAAACGAAGGACATAGCTCACTATCTGAATCCCAGGAAAGCTCAATCCTAAATTAAGACGATGGCTGCCAAAGTTCACAATGAGCCGAGGTGTCCAACAAGCCTTCACAAGTGGGCTCACTAAGGAGAGGGAACACCTTCATTATCACAGTTTAAATCTCAATAACGGCAACACTTGAATTATGGTTTCATTATTGTTTGAAACAATACAGAAWCTAGAAAGGGAAGAGAAAAGGGGGAGAAAGAGGGAGAGAAGAAATGGAAAAAGAAAACAATGTTTACCCGGACTAGAGGGGGGATGTGTGAGTCTGTTTATCCTTCTACCTCATACTCAACACCCGACCGGCGCTCAATATTTACTGCCCTTGGTGGCCAAACAAAGAGAASTATGTCGTCAGAAAGTAATAAAAATCAATAAAGCAGGAAACCCCCCACCTGGCCAAAGGGCCCCAGTGATAAGTTGTATATGTTGTAAGAGCTCGGATCATTTTCCACATCCAGGCAGCTAGGCCCTGGCTTCCTACGCCAAGCCAGAGCAGTGCGCGGAGAGTGGGGCCGCTGCAGCAAGGCCATCTGGGAGGGCCTGGAGCAACATGGCTCATCCCACAGAGTTGTCCGGATGCCAGCTCCATTGCATCAGCGTCAGTACCGGAACGCAGGATCACGCACTCTGCATGSAGCAGCAACTGGACACCTCTGACCCCGTTCCCCGAACCACCCTGCCGCTACGAACCTCGACCCCCAACCCAGTCACCACCTACTCAGCCTGGCAGGTCTGCATCGAACCTTCACAAAGTGTTAAAAAACTTCACAGGTCCCCGGGGATGAGTTCTTGCATGGCGGACGTGGTGGAGGTTGCCTTGGCTAATTTAATAGTCAGGTCTCCACACTCCCCCGTGGTGGGTGACCTCCCTCCCTCCACACCACACACACACACACAACCACCACACACACACACACACACACACACACACACACACACACCACACACACACACACACACACACACACACACACACACACACACACAACACACACACACACACACACACACACACACACACACACACACACACCACCATTCTTCTCCCGGCTTAGGAAACAAGGCAACTGGCAACATGTGGCTAAACAACATAAACAGCTGATGTGTTCCAACAGTGGTTTAAACTAAACCTCGAATCATTCAAATACTAGGCCTATACAGCGTGTATTTGACGGAAGATCAGAGGAACCTAGGCTCAACTCTTATCCAAGAGAGCCTGTTGCTGTTCCTGTGTAACCACAACTAAGGGCAGGTGAGCAGTTGGATGCTCTTGTTGAAGACTGTCATATTTTACTTCTCAGTCCTCCGAGGATCCAGACTAATACATTGTGGGGGTGAGGTCTGTACTGCTGGGTTGGAAGCTTGGCTTGCTGTTCATTCCTGGCATGCAATCGGTATTAAAAAGCTAATTAGATGGGGAGCATCGCGCTCTCACAGAAGTTTGGTTGGAGCGTAAAACCTGTAAATTCAGATAAATAAAAAAAAGGTGTGATGGGTCCTCACTCAAAACGATGTCGCATATATTTTTTCTTTAAAAAAAAAATATTTTCACTGCATCAGGGATAGCGTCCACAGATGTTTTGGCTTCACGGCCTTCTTTAGTGTGTAGGTGCTAGGAAGTAAGCTTTACGCAACATCGTGCGGACCCCATCACTCCTTTTTGTTTATGCAACCTGTAGACAGTCTTCAGCGGGCTGTTCTTTTCTCTAACAGGGGCTGCTTCCAAAATGGCACCCTATGCCCTATACGTCGGACTACAAAAGTAGTGTAGTAAAATAGGGAATAGGGTGCCATTTGGGATGTAGCCAGGGCCTGGCCGAGGATAAGCCACATTTGCCAAGTGAGATTCCTGGGATATGTTGGGCCTGCTCATACATACCCTCCTCATCGTGAGTGGATATGCTCGGGTCACAGATATGAACACGACCTCAATTCCGTGGGTCTCTGGAGCTKAGGACATTACAATGTAGGTGGATGTTGTTCTGCTGGAGCCAGAATATCTCCACAGTGCATTGTTGCTCCCCTGTGAACTGCATGAAGTGTATTCTTGGTTCACTGTGAACTAACTGTACATTATCAACATAAATGCTGTAGGGATTTGACGTCATTAGCTATTTACCGACCAGGGATTCTTTTTTTGTTGTCGTACACTTTTTTTGGTTATGAGCTAATTCCTTTCATCTCTTCTTTATCTCTAAGTGTTACCTAAAGCTAGTAAACAACATGCGTCTCTTACAAGAAGACGTGAACAGGGATTATTGAGCACGGTTGATAAATAAATGCATCGATAACTAGGTCTCTGGACTTTTTMGGTTGAAAAGAAGCAACAGAAGAAGAAAACAAGCTGAACATTTGTAATAAGCACCGAGGCTAAAATATATTTCCTCCAAGTGTATCACKTCCCATACAAKTCTGCATTCATTAAGCCTTCCTCTGTCTTTTATCAGCTGCAGTGGGGAGAGGGAGAAAAAAAGAGATTCAAGCATGATGTCTAATTACAGTCCCAAAAGGAGAGCTCCTCGCTCCCCCACTCTCGCCCCGCCTCCCCTCCAACCTTCCCTTTCYGAGAGACAGAACATTTTGAGGACAAGGGCAGGCATTTTTGGAAATAAACATGACCCTTGTGAATTCTCCCAAGGAAAGGAGTGACTATTTGCTATTGGCTCGGAAGGGCCTCGGAGAGAAAGAGAGSCAGGAAGAAAGGCTCTTGACGGTGACACCTCCCCTAGCAAAAAGACAAGGGGCTTTATCAGACAGAGGTTGCCCGTGATAGCACTCAGGCTACGGAAGTGCCACTCACTGGCACTTAAAGCTGTGCCACTCCATAGCCTCCATAGCCCCTAAGAATAGCATAAAGTTCAGTTGATAAATGAGGAATTATAACGCACCACAACTCTAGGCCTCCTTCCTTCTTGCAGGTTAGGATGGCAGAGGAGAGGGAGGGAAACTGGGTGAACAGAAGTTGTAAAAAGAAGCAAGAAGAGACTATTTGAAACTCTTCAATCTGATAAAGGATTATGACACAGATAATAAATATATTCAACCTTATAAATATTTTAGCTTGGCTACTCCCTGGGCTTAATGTGCTGTACAGCGTCTAATTAAGCATGTATCTGATAGATGCCACTACATAATGATGTGCTGATGTCGAGGGGGTTGGCCAGGAAGAGTAGTATCCACTGAAAGGCATGATTTGTAATAATGATAGCCATGATAATGATGCTACTACTACTTCAATTAAAAGTACTTACGAGTACAGCTGCTACGACTTCGACCAGTACAACGGCTACACACACACACGCACACACACACACACGTGCGCATAAACACACACGTGCACACACGGACCAGACAACAGACAGACAGACAGACAGACAGACAGACAGACAGACGAAGACAGAACAGACAGCGACAGACAGACAGAGACAGACAGACAGGACAGACAGACAGACAGACAGACAACAGACAGAACAGAACAGACAGCGACAGACAGCAGGACAGACAGACAGACAGACAGACAGGACAGACAGGACAGACAGACAGACAGACAGACAGACAGACAGAGGACAGACAGACAGACAGACAGGACAGACAGACGACAGACAGACAGACAGACATGACAGCAGACAACAGGGACAGACAGGACAGACAGACAGGACAGACAGACAGACAGACAGACAGAAGACAGACAGACAGACAGACAGACAGACAGACAAG
>NC_036852.1:8651440-8690482 GCF_002910315.2 Salvelinus sp. IW2-2015
ACAGACAGACAGACAGACAGACAGACAGACAGACAGACAGACAGACAGACAGACAGACAGACAGACAGACAGACAGACAGACAGACAGAAACACTCGCTCCAACCAATGTCAGAATTCTAACACACACTTACACACACAAAACGGGAAGTGTCATGCTAGCAATAAAATATCTTGACTGAGCAGGACAGAAGTGTGAAGTCCTGTGCTACTAATTCACTCTAATACCAAGGACCAATAGCTCACCGACCCAAAAATGTTGCTTTTTTTAGATAGCGTATTTTTTAACTGTATGGGTCCTAATGTCATTGGTGAAAGCCCATAAAAGGCCTAACAATCAAAAGAAAGAAAGGAAACTTAGCATCGTTCTTACACAGGATCTAGAGACAATTTATAGTCCCTGATTACATACAAAAATCACCAATCGTTCTCTACTCTGGGGAAAATTCAAATGTGGACCCGCACTAGTTGATTCTTCTGAGCTTCCCTTTATTTAAGGGTCAACGGGGTTAGCAGGGTAAGATTGAGAATGCACTTTTCAATGCCCTTGGTTCAAAATGTTACCTATTGTCCCTTGAACTTCTGTTCCAGCTCCTGCATTAGCTCTGCCCTGAGTCAATTTAGACACTGCGGGAGAACGAAACGCTAGCGAGACAACAACAACCAACACGACTTCATTGCTCAAGGATTTTAACATTTGACTCGTGTGCTAACCAGCTGATCGACGCAGATTAATACATGTAATTGTCGTTTTGGAAGCCTTCCACCCCTCCGGCTACCTTTTAGAAGTGAAGCCTATAGACTAGACTAGCGCAAGTGATAGACACAGCGACGGGGACTACACTATCCCCTCCYCTCAGGTAGACCGTACACACACTTGATTTTTTTTAATTTTTAACCACACCAGTGCATTACACTATTACACTCAGAGTGTTAATGCCCCTCCCTCCCTCCCTCCCTCTACATCAGTGACCTGGTCTGTGTCTGACAGGCTCTGCCCTGCTCTTGTTTCTCTGCAAACACGGCCCGCCAAGTGCCCACGAAACAGGCCTAATGAGAACATCATTGTATTTACCTTAGATAAGGTGAGCTGCCTGAGCAGATAAAGCCAAGATAACACATTGTTTGAATGGAAAACGGATGCGTGATGTACATGCAGGTTCTTTGGCATTCGAAGCACTCCTTGGAGCTCAACGTTTCACTGTACTCTATAGTTTTCATATATATATATATATATATATATATATATATATATACTGTATATATCATATTAAATGTGCTATCATTCTTTTTTCGTGGTGTACAAAAATGCATCTAGTACATATTGGCTAGGGTATAAACCGGTGAAATAAACTGTCAACAATTCAACTAAGGGTCAGTTAGCAGTAGTATTAAAGCAGTGTTTGTCCATGCGTGTTTGAGACCTCATATCGCCTCTTAGTGTTCTAATTGCTAACTGATATTTCTCTACCAAGTGACCCAGTAATGCTCACACTGGAGGAAAGGTCATCGATGAGTCCTTTATTTTATCATCTCTGGCCGCCCGCAACACATCACCACATTACTCCCTGGAGCGCTCTCTTCAGATTTAAGGCATCTCTCTATTTATCAGACGGGGGATCCTTAAATGTGTCAACTATTGACCAAGGTTCAGCAGAAGGTCATAAACCCATGGATGGACCTTGACAGATAGACAGATGGACACTTGGAGCGTCTCGCAGCTCAATAATAGAAATAGGATGCATCCATCCATAGATGAGTAACAAAGCTGAAGTGTGGCACGCTCCATGGAGGAAAAGGAGGTATCCACCGCTGTCAATTTTATGTATTTATACTTCCTGTTTCAAAGTATTTTGTCCCCCGGTGGCACCTATAGTGTGCCAGATGTGTGCCTCCTGCATGTGACCTGAGACAGCCCTGGAGCCAGGAGCTGGGGTATTTTCTCGCTCTCATTCTACACCGTCGATCGCGGCAGCTTTTTGAGGTGAGAGAAACTGACAGCATTAACTCTCCAGGGCAGAACTTTCCAGTCAAGTGGATCAGAGGACTGAAACATCGCTTATGAATAGTCATTAGGCCTTCATTACAAACCCCTCACAACCCACTTCTTCCTGTGCAACACAATGCCTTTTGTCATCTTCACAAGGTGCATCATTTAATTGCCAATTGATTTTCTTCCCTATATGACAACATGTCACATAACAAAATGTAGCCTCAGCTTCCCTTAGGGGCAAGACGGCAGTTGTTACTCTTGGCATCCTGGATGGCTGTTGAATAGTCTTTAATTAAAAAATATATATACAGAAGAAGAGGATACTTCGCCAAAAAAAAGCTTAATCTGACGATTTTTTATTTTAATTTGTAATAATGACAATTACAACAATACTGAATGAACACTTATTTTAACTAATATAATACTTCAATAAAATCATTTAGCCTCAAAAAATAATGAAACATGTTCAATTTGGTTTAAATAATTGCAAAAAACAGGTGTTGGAGAAGAAAGTAAAAGTGCAATATCTGCCATGGTAAGAAAGCTAACGTTTAAGTTCCTTGCTCAGAACATGAGAACATATTGAAAGCTGGTGGGCCTTTTAACATGAGTCTTCAATATTCCAGGTAAGATGTTTTAGGTTGTAGTATTTATAGGACTAATTCTCTCTATACGATTTTTGTATTTCATATACCTTTGACTATTGGATGTTCTTATAGGCACTTTAGTATTGCCAGTGTAACAGTATAGCTTCTGTCCCTCTCCTCGCCCCTACCTGGGCTCGAACCAGGAACACATCGACAACAGCCACCCTCGAAGCAGCGTTACCCATGCACAGCAAGGGGAACAACTACTCCAAGTCTCAGAGCGAGTGACGTTGGAAACGCTATTAGCGCGCACCCCGCTAACTAGCTAGCCATTTCACATTGGTTACACCAGCCTAATCTCGGGAGTTTATAGGCTTGAAGTCATAAACAGCTCAATGATTGAAGCATTGCGAAGAGCTCCTGGCAAAACGCACAAAAGTGGTTTTGAATGAATGCTTACGAGCCTGCTTGTGCCTACCATCGCTCAGTCAGACTGCTCTATCAAATCATAGACTTAATTATAACATAATAACACACAGAAATACGAGCCTTAGGTCATTAATATGGTCGAATCCGGAAACTATCATCTCGAAAACAAAACGTTTCTTCTTTCAGTGAAATACGGAACCGTTCCGTATTTTTATCTAACAGGTGGCATCCATAAGTCTACATATTCCTGTTACATTGCCACAACCTTCAATGTTATGTCATAATTACGTAAAATTCTGGCAAATTAGTTCGCAACGAGCCAGGTGGCCCAAACTGTTGCATATACCCTGACTCTGCGTGCAATGAACGCAAGAGAAGTGACACAATTTCACCTGGTTAATATTGCCTGCTAACCTGGATTTCTTTTAGCTAAATATGCATGTTTTAAAAAATATATACTTCTGTGGATTGATTTTAAGAACGGCATTGATGTTTATGGTTAGGTCAGTTGTGCAACGATTGTGCTTTTTTCCGCAAATGCGCTTTTGTTAAATCATCCCCCGTTTGGCGAAGTTGGCTGTCTTTGTTAGGAAGAAATAGTCTTCACACAGTTCGCAACGAGCCAGGCGGGCCCCAAACTGCTGCATTTTACCCTAACTCTGTTGCAAGAGAAGTGACACCATTTCCCTAGCTAAAATAAATGTATGTTAGCAGGCAATATTAACTAAATATGCAGGTTTAAAAATATATACTTGTGTATTGATTTTAAGAACGGCATTGATGTTTATGGTTAGGTACACGTTGGAGCAACGACAGTCCTTTTTTTGCTAATGTGCAGCGCATCGATATATGCAACGCAGGACACGCTAATAAACTAGTAATACCATCAGCCATGTGTAGTTAACTAGTGATTATGATTGATTGATTGATTGTTTTTTCTAAGATACGTTTAATGCTAGCTAGCAACTTACCTTGGCTTCTTACTGCATTCGCGTAACAGGCAGGCTCCTCGTGGAGTGCAATGTAAAGCAGGTGGTTAGAGCGTTGGACTAGTTAACTGTAAGGTTGCAAGATTGAATCCCCGAGCTGACAAGGTAAAAATCTGTCGTTCTGCCCCTGAACAAGGCAGTTAACCCACCGTTCCTAGGCCATCATTGAAAATAAGAATGTGTTCTTAACTGACCTGCCTAGTTAAATAAAGGTGTACATAATTTTTTTAAATTATAAATACATTTAAAAAATCGTCCAAATCGGTGTCCAAAAATACCGATTTCCGATTGTTATGAAAACTTGAAATCGGCCSTAATTAATCGGCCATTCCGATTGATCGGTTGACCTCTAGTCTTTATGACCCCTTTTGAGTTTCACTCTTTTTTCAAGGCATAACCTTCAAGCTGTGTTGGCTTATTGTTTTACATAGTGGAGGCAGACCCTGTCTTGTGTTTGGAGACAGTAGAATGTACAAACATGTCCATTCACTGAGGAATATACCCCTCTCGGTCCATGACACTAAGAGATGTGTCATACATATTTGTCGCACGATAAATAAAGGACAAATGCCCTGATCGCAATGGAGGCAAGCTATCAAAAGATGTTCAGGTTAACATTTTGGTGACAATTTATCAGACAGCCTTTCAAATATATCTTTTAGACATCCCCCTTTTCTGTCATCCTGCCTTACCCTCCCCATGAGCGTAGAAGATGGAAAGGGTGTGATACTTCCCTCCTGATGCACAGTGTGTATAAACCTATTTGATATTGCAATGCTCAACATTCTTCTACATCTGTCCTGTCATTGTTATAACCCTACTGGTGTTCTTTACTAAAGAATTGGAGCGTGTGTGCTCCCTATTGTAATGACATACAGTATCCAAATCAACAGGGTTATCAGTCAGGTGCACTTCGCCTGGCTCCGTCTCCTGGGGACACCAGTATTGTGTCAGCCGGGCAAAATATTATAACGTCACCGTATTTACAGAACAATTTCATCTGCCTGCCTGCGCTGAGCGGATTGAGTCTGAGCCTGCCTGCATTCGTCTAGCCTGCCTTCAAATGTGGGTAAATCAACACAGTTCCCCTTTGACACAAAATGCAGCGCGATTACCGAGTTGGTACAGCCTTAATAAGCTGAATAATGAGGGAATTTCAGAAATGCACAAGCGCCATTATAGCCCAACAATGAGAGCTAGGAGTGAGTAAACCAGCGCAGGGCAGAAGGTAGGCGTGGGGATATAATGAGGCCAGTGTTGTAAGTAATGTACTCTCCATTGTGCTACCATGTAAATGCTGCTACCCATTTCTTCTTCACATTCATGCACACACAGCCCCGGATTTAAGCTAGTCTCAATCTGAGATTTCTTCTCTTTCTTCGAAGAATGGCACAGTGGTGTCCCTCTCTCTCTCTCTCTCTCTCTCTCTCTCTCTCTCTCTCTCTCTCTCTCTCATTTTCTTCTCTGTTTAGTGACAGGCAGTGACAGAAACTGGCACCAGTCTTGCTTCTTGAAAGCAAACATTAAAGCTCATTGGATGAGCTGCAGGTGTGTTACTGCCAGACTCGTAAACACGCCACTAATTACATATCCCCCCCCCCCCCGAATGACAATTAAGGTCAGTGAAATAATTGCAGTCCTTTATAATCCTTGCTACTCTAACTGGGAATGATAGGGACGGTTAGGAACGGACTTTCTGCTCCTACAGTGTTTGGACTTCTCTTCCTTTGTTGAGGTGCTCCTCCTTTCCCTGGTTTACTACCGTACCAAACACTGTCTGTGAAGCCCTGTGTCTCGTATACCTGACAACCCTCTTATGATATTCTCTTATGATATTARAGGAAGATGTAAACAATTACAACGTCATCATTATCGTCATTAATTACATTGACATTTCGCGAGACAATATTTGTCTTACCAGTTGAAGTATGTGTCTACATGATACTGAATTATGTCACGCCTCTCACAAATCACGTCTTTGGCCGGCTCAGTCATTTTCTCATTGGCAAATGGTTGGAGGAGTGCAGCATTTCAGCTAAAACAATCTCAATCTCTTCTACTCTACTGTCAAGAGGCAGGGGGGCACTCTGTGAACAGACACATGCATCAAGAGAACTGCCAAATAATTGTCTGTTTTTATTAATAAGTCCCAAATATTGCTGTTGGACAAGGCCAGTAGAAGTGCCTTGGTCTGCACTTCTTCTTCTTCTGTCCTCCTCCAACAACTTGTCTGTTATTGTAACACAACGCAGGTGCAGGATTTAACAACACACACTTGGTTGTCTTGACGAGGGCCATAAAACTGTGCTTGTCTATCAGGAGCGCTGTGCTTGTCTACTGAGACAAGCATCCAGCCGTGCTTGAATATCTGTTACGGGTTTCTGGGCTTGGGCCTACGCCATCCAGGTGGATCACATTTAACAGCTAAGTTCCGCCAATTCCCCGTAAAGGAATGAAGAGATAGCCCTCTCTTGTCCATAGAATTCCATAGAACTATAGTACCATTCCATAGAACTCCGCGAGCCTGAGACGGATGATCAACCTCCCATCCATGTTGGGTGTAAGACAGATGCCGCATATGACATACCAAGGAAGCTTTATAGGAACCCAAAATAGTACGGACTAAAATGATAAGTTTGAAAACTGAGGCTTGATTCAGTGCACTTTGTTTAAAGGTCTCTGTTCCATTTGTTGATGCTAATCTTTGCAGTGCTTTTTACAAGCTGTTAATATTGATTGCTGCAGAGAGAGAGGATAGGAGGGAGGTGGTTCAATCACAATAACAGCATTCCATTACGAAGACGCAACAAAGAACCGTGCAGTGTGCAGCATCTCTCGCTCATATACCGTAAAGCCATGGTGTTGAGAATATTATCAAGTAGATACGGACTCAAATTGATTTGGGTAATGAATGCCTGCACCTTGAAATATAATGGCCACTTATAGTAATTACCTTCACAATTATCAAGGTCACCCAACAAAACAATGGCCGACATTTTGAGGACCCTAGCAGACACACATTTACTGTGACATGATGCTATCTTCGTACCTTTATATATTTAAAGTGATACGTGGTATTTTTATTTATTTTTTACAAATACATTGGTTTGTTTTCTAGTGTATGACAGAACTGTGGGTTGTATATGCTGTACCAATTCAATAAAATTCCTCGTAATTGTTTTAAATTGGGGAAATTATTGAACTATGAGAGAAACGCATAAAACTATTTATTTTCTGTTTTTAATTTTTTTTTTTTTTGAAACTGTCCTTTCACTCTGTTTCCTTCACCCAAGCCCTTGATGCATGTCAACGTGTCGGCCAAATTGGGATGACAACAAGTCACTCAGAGCACTTCAGCTTGCTCACTCCCAGATATCGAAACCTATTTGTATCAAATCAAACATATTCATATAAAATTGTGTACACACTTGAAGAACACTGCCCCCTTTTTAGAATACAGAAAGAGAAAAAAAACAGCTGAGCCTGACATCTCTTTTATGACACATTCAGGCTGGGAATTCAGTATTCAGCGCTAGTATTCAGCGGTCAATATGAAACATAAACCAGCCTTTACTAACAAGCAACTTTTTTCAGACTAGAATTAACTTGCTTGTTAGGAAAACCACACAGCTAGCCAAGTGAGCTAGCCAATGGTTTTCCCAATGCAGTGCTAGAGTAGAATATTACTCCCACTATCTTTTACAGGATCATTTGACCATCAAACAATGTTGGAGTGGGTTTCCTTTCACACACAAAGCCCAGTAATAAACACTTGGCCTTTGTCTCACATACGCWCGGCTAGAAAGATGACCTCAGCTTCAAAACAATAAAGGCCCTGTAATGCACTCTCCAGYGCCWTATTGCACTAACTTTGTTTCACTTCAATACAATTTCTGAGAAAAAAAAAGAAGGAAATACGTTGGACCTTATCAAGTCCTTCTCTATCACAAAGTGTGTCAAATCTGACATCAGGGCATACCAGTCAGAGAGGCTACAACAAACTGGGACTGTAATAGAAATGTAATGACTTTCAGTGTGTGTGTGTGTGTGTGTGTGTGTGTGTGTGTGTGTGTGTGTGTGTGTGTGTGTGTGTGTGTGTGTGTGTGTGTGTGTGTAAGAGCGAGAGGGGGGGGAGATCGAGAGAGAGAGAGATCAAACATAGAGAGAGAGGGAGAGCGTGACTGTGCATTTGGTGTGTGGTGGTATAGTGGTATTGGGGGGTGAAGCGGGGGGCACCCTGAACAGCTAAGAGGATCAAATATCTAAGCAAAACAAAGGCTGTGTCACAGGGGCGTTCAAGTCACAAGCTCTCTCACTCCTACAACAACAGACCACCCCCCCCCAAACGATCTAGTCCCGTTGCCCCGACAGCGCCGGTCACAAAGAGACCCCAGATATTACAAAGAACAAAACAGAGGACAGATGTAGGTATTGTTATGCAGAGTATCTTCCTCTTCCCCCAGGGCTGACCATTTCCACTAAACGTCAACAGTGAAAAACTCTGATCTCTGCAATCCTTACCACTAAAAACAACAACAAAATATCTTGTTTCCTTTTTGACTTGGGCCTGTTTAGCAGTCTACGCTCTAGATCAAGCTGACCAACTTTCTATTTCTAAATGCTACTTTTTGTCTTGGCCTTACTATCGGCTGATGGAGTCTCGACTAGGACAATACGGCTCGGTCCCCCACCCCCCCCCACCTCTCTCTTCATGGTCATCTCGTAGGATCTGACCCGTGCCTGAAGTGGCCTAAGATGAAGCTGTGTATTATTACAGCTGGGAGCCCAGCGAGACTCAGTGAGACTCGGGGATAGGATGAGCCCTGATTGATTAAGACCAGATGGGCGTCGTCCACCGTCCACACATGGCAAACAACAGATATAGAAAGGCTGTGTCTYCATTCCCGGAGTAACACTCACATTGGATGATTTGATTTGATTGTGCTCCTCTGTAGTAGTCAGAGCTGGATAAACATTGTCTTCCATATTACCTTACTCCCTAAAACCGTTGATCCATCTTTAACAATAAGGGAATATTACTMACAGTCAATCTTGGGATAGATATATTTTTTTAAGCGTACAAATACTGTCCAAGCAAAAGGTTTGCTTTAAACCTGAGGCCCCTTATGGTCTTACCGTAGATAGGTTCAACCTGCTAGGGTACAACCTGACCTGGCTGTTGTGGGTCTGTAAGTAAAGCTCTCTTAAATTAGACATGACTCTATSTAATTGTTGAATGTCATGCGGTCCAAGCCACAGTGTAAATCCTACKCCAGTCTAGACAGAATTCTTGACAGTCCTACACTAATGTCTGTCGCAGTCAGATGGGGGTAAATGCAGAATGGCAAGGTAATTTGACATAAGGCACTTCTCCCAGCGAGTAATATAATGTGGCAGCAGAAGCAGCTTTTTTAAAGGAATCAATTACGTTTTAAAAAGGTGTTCCCGGCTGGCCAGGGTGAGGAGGGTTATTATTCTGGAGGCTTGAAGGGGGTGGGTGGGGGCTGGTGGGTYGTTGGGTGGATTCTCTGGAGGCAGAGCAGACCTCTGTCTTTCAGTGGCAGTGGTCTCCCAGCCCTCATCCTCCTCCTCACACAGCATGGTTTATTTCCTGCTCACGCTGTGGCCTTAAACTGCTACCTTCTCGTTATAAATCTTCTCAGGTTTCACCTCCAAGTGTCTGTGCTCTTGATCTCTGACTGGCGTTCCTAGCAGCTATGTARGACTCCGCGCCTGGAGGGCACTGATGAACTGCCCCCTTCTGCCCTTGCTCTGTCACAACCAGTTTAAGATGAGCTATCAATTTTCAAAGGGCTGCTGCGATTGGTTCGGAGGGGGGCTTTGGGATTGGGGCGCAGCGGTTGAGGGGATAACAGGGGAAATCTGGACTTCTGGCTTCTGACTCTGGGGAGAGTTAAAGGGATAAAGTGACTTCGTAACAGTTGGGTTCTGTTGGACTTTTTATAAAGCCCTCCGTCTTCGTTACATATAAGGTAAAACGAACCACTGTTGGATTTCAATTGGTTACAACATGGTAGCCTTCCCTATCAAAGAGGTAGACAGGAAAAAGGTGCCTCTACACCTAACATAGGCTATAACTGTTGTCTTCGGGCTTGGTTCTTACAAACACCTTAGCAAGCAATCACGTCGTCTTAAAGTTTTCCCTGTTTGATGTACTCATAAACAGATTGTCTACTGCTTCAGTGAGCGTAGACAAGGTGTGTTGTACTCAGCAAAATAGCCATTGCTTCTTGAGCCTCAACTGTCTGCCCCTCCCCTCCCTCCTAGTGCTTGCTAGGCTACATGGATACACATCAACCAAAAGGGGAACAGGCTAAACACATAACTCTTATTTATGACGTTCAATTCAGACTCAGCAATTCCGCAATTCATTTTCATGATCAATTACAAAACCTGAAGGCATCTGTAAAGCATTTTGTGTGACAGCACGCACACACACACACATACACACACCTACACTGACTAGCTGTTCATAGTATTTGCCTAGTGTTCCTGCAGGAATACACTCAACTGCCTAATTTCTTTTATGACATTTGTTTTGTGTTTTCCCCAGAGAGTTTGAGAGACACCTAGATGTTTGGTAATTACTGCAGGATTTCTGTTTGGTACTGCAGGATTTCTGTTTGGTAGAGACTGGTGAGTTTTGAGAGACACCTACATGTTAGGTAATTACTGCAGGATTCCTGTTTGATTTAGACTGGTGAGTTTTGAGAGACTGCTCAGGAAGAAGTCCAAATATTCTGGAATGAGAATGAGGTGAAAGCAAGGAAAGGAAGAGAACATGTGAGGGAGCCAGGTACCAAGCTCCTAAGACTTGACCTTCTACATTAAAAACATACTTTTAATGTAAATATATATATATATATATATATATATATATATATTGGCTAATGTCAGCATTATTCAGTGCTTCTCATAACATTACTTCTCATAACATGTTAGATTTTATAAATCATTACTTGGTTCTCTAGGGAATATTCTGCATTCAGAAAGGCTGGTCTGAACAGCTTCTTTCTCACGGACAGGAAAATTCATTTCAATATATTTATCTTCATGAATACATTTTTGTAGTGGAAAAAMAARACAAAATCACAAAAGTGTGTTGGGGGATGAATAACCCWGATGCATGATGGTAGTTGGAAGCTCCACAAAACATTAGAAAGGGAAATTGCACACAGCAGGAAGAAAAATCATTGTGTTACCCCAGGTGAAAAATATTGTTGCTTTGCTTAAAAGTGCATGCAAGGCAAAGGCAAGCTACATTATTAGAATGTTTAAATATTAATTATTCTGCTGGGTAGTAAAGATGATTGAGTCACAGTGTCAACTACTTTATTTTCCTTCCAGAAGCCAGAGGAACTCCTTTCTGTGAAACGTGATCCTGTATTGTTTCACCATCTTGCCAAACAAACCAATGTTTTTACTGTTCTGCGGTTTTACTGTTTTTGCAGATTTTGAGATATTTTAGGACTAATGGTACTTGCTTTAATTTTCTTCATTTTTATGTATCTATAAATGTCTCAATGCTTTTAGCAGGACTACTGCATAATGTACATAGGAGAATGTGTGCCATCTTATATATGGCACAGCGGCTATAGAACTTCTTTCAGGGTTTTCGGACAAATGACTTTACACAGAATCTGACATCTTCATTTAAAAAGAATTTGGAAGGCAAATTAGAATTGATCTCCAGTTGTCAATACCTACAGGTACCAGTCAATACCTAAGTCAGATACATTCATATTTCCTTACAACATAGTTTTTTAAATGACTTTAGAGTAATTCATGTGAATAGTGTCACTCCTTTTTCCTTTTCTAAGGATGTTAATATGAAAGGCTTTCTGCTATCTTTTGTCAGAAAGGCAATACAAATAGACTCAGATACATAGGGCTTGCCCAACAAAGCCCAGTATTATTTCTGAAGATCTTTTCTGGCTCTCAGGTAAATCAGAGAAAGCTGCTAGTTTCCCCTCTGTATGTCAGAGAGAGATTCAAAGCCGCTGGCTTAAAGATAGGTATTAAGGCTGTAAGATCTAAAACACTTTGGGAGCCTTCAGAGTGAAATGGATAAAGATACAGAGGGCTGAGGGCAGAGACTTGAGGGAGAGAAAGAGAGGGGTTGAATAGAGAGAGAGACAGAGGTGGGGGAGCGGTGGAGGGGAGCTAGAGAAAGAGAGAGAAGAGGCCCCGGCTTCAGCTCTCTGAGACTCCTCGCTCCTTGCTGTCACTCATGGCTGCCCTGCCAGTATTCCCCACCTGAGACGGATTGCGATGCATGTTCGAGTCACTCATGCACAAGAAGCAATACACAAGTTCGGTGTAAAGCCACTTTAAAAGCTCATCAGGCGCATACTTTGCTTGTAGGAAATACCTTATTCATGACGGAGGGAGCCGTAGCCTAGGTAATTACTTGAATCAAGGTGGCCTCGGAAATGTTTAAATCTACAAGGACGTGCGGGAACATGAATAATGCAAAATAATTTGCATCTAAATTTTTTAAGTGTGCTTTATTCAAAAACTAAAATGCGGCTTCGATTAAAGTTTGATGAGTGGAAGCTGAGAGCTCTGTGCACGCTGAGAAAAGCTCCTTATTGGTAGAAATGATTTAGAATGGTGATAAAGGGGCAGGGAGAGGAGAAGAGGAAATGGGGGAGAGAATAAGGCCAGAAGAAGAAACTGCCAATAAATAATCATTAAGGTAGAAGAGCATTAGTGCGTCAGAGAGGGTGTATTGTATTGAGAGAGGGATATTGCAATACGCTGCCTTGTAAGAAAAAGTTTTTCAGACAAGATGTTTGTAACCACATACAGTACACGCAGTACAACCACACAAAGGAGAATACAGTACGTAGCTGTGCATTACTCTTCCACATAGTAATACATTTTTCTTAAAGATGGCATTGGGAGAGCTATTTGTTTTCTATGTGGATGCATGTCATATTCAAAGATCTAGGGGTGTATATTTTCCATAAAATCATGTTTCTTAAAAAAAAAAAAATCATGCACACTTTCATTGCATGGAAGGAAGTTCACAAAAGTTGACAGTTTGCCTTCMGTTTGCTTCACAAAGTACAGCTACAACATAGACCACTTCACAGTGCTTACCTGCTTCTTGACGYACGCAAATTGGACAGCACCGAGAAGAAAAGAAGAAAAAAAAGAAAAKAATTAATAACGTGTCATAGGTCATGTTATTGAGACAGAAACAAGGAACTCTTTCCCTTTAGAAATAAGGGACAAAATGATGCTACACAACATTGCACTGACTACTGTGCTACAGAAAGGCACACGACAAGAGATAGTCATTGCAGGTTATGTAGTAAGGTCATGATAGGTGATGATGCCGTACAGGTCMAAAGAGACATTGTACATTTAGCTAATTCCTTACAATGACCTCTTAGCTTTGTCAAYTGAGCATGGCACTTGGAAGAGCAAGTGTGAGTTATTTTTGATATTATTCCTTAATAGTAAGTGTGAGTAATTGTTTTGTCATCGACACTATTTGATGCAATATAGTCATTTGTTGTCCTATAGAAAGATTTAATGGGTAAATTCAGAAAATACCATCTCTTCATAACTCCTTCTGGGCCACAGCACATACATATACTGTAAGTAACACGTTAATTACTGCTGTCTGGTACTCCTGTTTAATTTGCATTTAACCTAGATTTAGTGTCAAACAGGAGTCCCTGTTTACAGCCRAGTGTTCACATTTCACATGTCTCTCGTTTCATCCAAACGTCCTCAATCTGGCTTGGCAGTCACTATTGAATCTACTGAGACTGAAAAAGGAGACCAGGGCCTTATTTCTGATCTTAGGTCCCAGTGTGATCCTTACACTAAATAGCATCTTAAAAGAAACAACCTGAACCGAGGCAATATTCTCCCCTCTATCCATCCACACGCCCACCCAACCAACACACACACAAATCAGCTCACACACCCCTCCTTTTGTTAAAACAAACCATATATCACCAACTTTTTTTRCCTTCCTGCCTGCATTGCATTAGCCAGCCAGACTAAAGAAGGGGGACTATTTTTAACGTGGGCAGTCCAGAAACAAAGGCCTCTCCTGAGGCAGACCCCCTGCCTAGTGGGTCACCTAGCTCTCTGCGACACTGCTTCTTTTRCCACGCTAACCTCAGGGCTCATTTGCATCGCGCTGGCTGTTGGGGCGATTATGTTCAGGTGAGCTGGTTTGRATGGGGCCGGGGCCATAAGATATGACAGGCAGAGAGGCTTGGGGGCTGGAGGCCTGCCGCCTAACCGTGATCCTGTCCTTAATTGRGACTGACTGGCACCAGACACAATCACCCTCTTGATTCAGCAAATTGTCCTCAGAGTAGCTTGTGGTGACCCCGACCTGCGCAAATCATCTCCCAGCAGCTGGCCGAGGTAAACAAGGAGTAATCTCAATTCACCCAGGACAAAAGAGAGGGCTTATATATGATCTTTTTTTCCTATTSTATCAGTACAGGTCCTCCTTTATATAAGGACAGCACCAAAAGATCACAGCTCAGTGAATCCAACTGTATTTGTCATATTGCAATATAGGTAGCGATGTTGATGCCTATACAAATATACAAATATCCTCATTAGTTGAAAACCAAACCAATCTAATACAACTACTATTTGAGATGTTACATACTAGACGAGACAAGGGGAAAGGTCCTCAAGTAGCCAGTGTGTGTGTATAGTGTACGTGTATTTCTCTAATATAATTGTCAGCATCTGGGCCTGTCCCTCCCAGTCTCACAGAGTGCCAACAACGTCAGACAGGACAGGGTTCTGTGTTCACAGAGGAGTGTAATTATCATGTTTCCCGAAAGGGAGGATGGAGGATGTAATCTCAGGCCTCTGATTAAAGGGGAAAGAAAAGAAGTGAGCAAGTGAAGGCTCCCTTACAAGTGTGTTTACAGGGAGACAAACCTTTCACAACCATAACACTTCCACTGACCACTGACCAAGGAGATTACACTTAGCAAGAAGGAAGGTTAGTTAGCATTTAGCCAGAGGCGGAAGTTGGACTCACACTGTGAATAAACATGGCATCCAAATGATAATAGATTCCAAATACAAGGTACTACAATGGGATCCTTTGAATATGCTGCTGTGGTATCTTTTGTATTGGCAATGCTAAATCTATGATACCGTAGTTACCTTGTATTATAAGGAGAACATGGAATGTAAAAGGGAGTGCAGCTTTGCTACCAACAAGATGCGGAGAGAAGGGAAGAAAAAAAAAATGGATAACTGTCAACATTGCCCCTGCAAGGTTTTCAATCTGTCAGTGTGTCAAGCTACCTTCATTTCCCTCTCCTCCCAGAGAACTGACCATTTGAACCCGCCCAGAGAAACAGCTCCAACACATTTCAGATGCAACATCTCCTGTGACAGAATTTTTTATTTTTTTTAGACACCCTTTATTCACTCAGTCCAAGAAAAAAAAAATCAGCATGAAGAATCGAGCACACTACATTTGTCCCCAGAACATCGGCCTATCAGTCATGCCGTTTTATCAACGGTAGATTTGGAATTAAGTTGAATTTCAAGACGTTATACCATRCCCACCCTCTTTCGAACAACTGCTYTTCTCAATCTTCCCCCCACAAGTAAATCATTTTCTACCGTTTTGTCAGTTTCGTGTCCTTTTCCCTAGATTAACCTGCGATTGTGATCTGTTTTCACGCTTCCAGAGAGGTTGGCATTGTGGGGAAAGAGATGTTTATCTCTGGAAGATGTGCTAACACAGAGCATGACCAACAATGAGATGGGAAATACAAAAAGGCAAAGTGTAAGAAACGACAGATAAAACTCCATGAATTGTTGGGGGACGTTCCTCTTCCTCACTTTCTTTCTATTTCATGAACAGCTTTTCTTGTTTCACTCTGCTTCAGCTTCTATAGGGACATGAATGCTGCTTGTCTCTGATTGGATGGATGGATTGGATGGAAAACAACAACAAAAGCAGCCCATTTAACCRGCATSCATTACCATGGCTACATCACATGATAACTCCACAGACAGAAGGTTGACTGGATGAAAGCTGGAACTTCAGAGCCAAATCATCCATTTTAGTAGCATGGATGATCAAATAGCACTAATAAAGATCCGTAATGATGAAACAGAAGAGAACATTTCTTGGAGGCCTCATTTGGTAAATAAATGAGCTGAAAGAACTGTGCAAAAGTTTTTTTTTTAAATGGTCTTTCAAGCTCTTCTAAACACGCCTGGGCTGAGCTACGCATCACCGAGGCTATAATCTTCACTCAATCTCAGAAAATTACCCCCATCCTCCTTCTTCCTCCTCCTTCCACCCCCAAAAAACCTTATCAGCAGATACTCCCCTTCACTTTATTTCATTTATGAATTACAAGAAAGATGTTATTATATATTATTAATTTTGGTGCTGTTCTTTGGCTCTGGCTTCGTTCGGCGGTGAGCTACGGATGTCGGAGCGGTGTAATTATGTTCTAGCCGGGCAGCCATCCGTTTCCTTTCAAAAATTTACAGGATTCTTAATCACGTTGCTCATTTGGGTGCACAGTAGCGAGGATGGCGCAACACAAACAGGGCACGTCTGTTTACACAGAAACACCTGCTTAGCATTGATAGCAGATGTCAGTCAGTGAACAGAACAAAAAAAAGGAGGAAAATGGAATTAAAAAGGCAAGCATCACCAACTTCTTATTATTTACTTTACTGCGAAAATGAACTACTATAATGGTGGATAGAGAGGAGAGGGAGGAGAAAGAGAGGAGAGAGAGAGAGGAGGGAGAGGAGAGAGAGGACCGAGAGAGGAGAGAGAGAGGGGAGGGAGAGGAGAGAGAGAAGAGAGAGGAGGGAGCGTATTACAAATGCCAAGAAAACTAGGACTAATAATTATGCCTAGTTTTTTTTTTCTTCCCTCATTTATTTATCTATTTCCTCTGGTTTTCTCCCACCTGCATGGAATGAGAGCAGGCAAGCCAGCATCTTAGACATGATGAGATTTGGAACCCGTTTTTCTCCTCTCTTTTCCGGTTAAGAAAACATCTATGGCCTTATATTTCTCTCCGTTTGCATCAGTCTTTACTGCATTATTCATTAGCATTTTAGCGGGATGGGTAATTAAATCTCTCCTAGCTGGGATGCTGTTTGTTCATTTGTATTGAAATGAAATGTGAATATTTTTGGGATGAAAATGCAGAATGCTGTTAATCAACTTTCCTCACCTTATAAATGGATGACTATGGGCGAGCAAGCTTTTTCGAAAATACTTTATTGTTCCTGCCAGTCTCACTAAAAGGCTTCTTCTTAAGAATAATATTCACAAGTCAACTAATGCATTGACAAACATATTTCACTGGATGAATGTGCTCGGCCAGGGATATTACAAAATGGCCACCGAGGACCTTTGTGACACACTGAGAGACACAGAGACAAAGATACAAATAGCGGAGACACTGTGCCTTTAAAGCCCATCTGGCCTGGAGACGTAATAAAATTGACGTATTGATTCCTTTGAATTTACGAATGCCTGTTTCATAAACTCCATTTCCAAAGCCTAGCCCTCTTTAGAGCGCTGTCATTTRCCCCCCCCAAATGGATCAATTATGTGCCCACGTAATCCCGTTACCTGTGAAATCCACGCATACTTCCCCCATTTGCGGCGGGTTCCCAGGCGGACAGACTCACATTAAGCGCACATAAACAAACTAGAGGTTTTCCCTGATATTAAGGATTGTTTTCTCACTGTATATTACGCACCGAAGAAGAGTTATTCCCTCGGGGTTTAGGAGAATATCAGAAAGAAGCTCTCTCCCTCTTCTCTTTACATATGAGTACGGGAGGCATACCCATCTTTTTACATCCTATTCAACATCCCCTCCTCGCTTACCCTGCCTTGCTGCCCGCCTAGGAAAAACTGAATTCAATAATAATGTCTCATCTTTATCTGCTCACAACAAGTAATGCTAATCTATGACACAGCAAATAATACATCCAATAAACTGATAGGGATTTCTTTGCTCAATCACACCATACAATTTCSTCAATATGTGCCCCTATACCCTCTAAACATTTAACATCGATCTTTTTGTCGATACTGTATTCCTTTGCATCCATTTTCCACACCCGCTGTGTCCCAGACACCTTCCACGAGGAGTGAAGTGATAGCTTGTACGGTATCTCCAGAAATACAACATGTTTATGGAATTTCTACCTTCTCTGTATCACATCGAAAACAAAAAGGTGGGAAACATCCAAGGTTTTAAAATGTGGTACCTACATTACCCGGTGTGTAGACATACATGGAATGTACTGTACCAAGGCAAGGTAGCTAGGCATAATATGAAAGGCTATGCCCACTCCCTCCCACCCCATCTCCAGCCACTACAAATCTGTTTTGCTATTTTACATTCTTGAAGTAAAAAAAAAAAAAAAGAATCAGAAAAAAATCTGTCCTGGATCTTATTTGCCACACTCCAGCGGGCAACAAGCGGCTCAGTTACACTACACTTGCACTGAACAATCTGTCTGGTGGAGGTTCACAAAACTATGAAATACCTTGTCACATACTGCCTGACCTGTTCAGCAGAGTGACTCTGAAAATAATAAAATTAAATAATAATGAAGGGATATTCTGTGAAGGAGAGAGGTGAGGCGGACGGGAGGAGGGAGAGGAGGGAGAGGAGGGAGAGGAGGGAGCATTTATGAAAGGGAGCACTTTCTGCCTTTCTACTCGGAAGCTCACTGCTCTCTCCTCACAATCAGCCATGCACACCCCAGCCATTGTGCGCAAGGGGCTTTAAAGATAAATGTCTGCATGTTAACCACATTTGACATGCTGTACAGTAGCAGCCACCTTGGGTCTCAGGATGCAGCCAAACAAAAAATACAACAAGGATGTCAAACATGAGGAAAAGCACAACAATTTGTCACATATCTGTAAAAGTTGTGGCTCGGCAGAGGATGGAGAAAAAAGGGAGGGCGGGCGTTTGTGTGCGTGCGTGCGTGCGTGCGTGCGTGCGTGCGTGTGTGTGTGTGTGTGTGAGTGTGCTGTGAGTGTGCTGTGAGGCCCAGAGATTGATGTGCTGGGTATCTAAAGGCACACACCTGAGTAAATGTTGCCACTATCCCAGACTGACAAACTTGTGTCATATCACAAAACCTCTTTGATAAAACAATCAAAAAGTGATATTGTGGGGAACATTATGTAACATTTTATATCCCTCTCATGCCAGTGCTGACGTCACAAGGTCAGTCAAGTGATGAACACTTAGTTAAWTAACAGACAARATATTCAGAAGTACGGGCCATCAGTAGCTAGCCTGCAGTCTGCTCCTTCCGTGGATTTCTCTGGAAATCGGACTGAGGTCGTAACTGAGGCCAAGAACCTGACCATAGAGTTCTGGAACCAAATCGAGTGGTTCTGGAACCTGACCGTAGAGTTCTGGAACCAAAACAAGTGGTTCTGGAACCTGACCAAAGAGGTCCATCCCAATGTGCGGTGCTGCTAAGAAACTGTTGGATGGAACAGGACACTGGAGAGAACTGAGATAATGGTGGATTGTTTTAACAACTGGACAATTCTTCCATTATCCTAATGACACACACATGACCTTATTCCTTGGCCCTGCTTTTCTGATGGATTTATCAGGGGGAAAAACACCTAAAAGACCTTTCAAATGCCACATGTTCCTATCTCATGTGTTTATTTTATCAGTAGCAGCCGAGAGGAATTGCTAAAATGATGCTAACGAAGACTGAATTCCAAATAGGTTCAATGTTTTGCAAACAGCTTCAGCTGCATGCTGGGAACAGGGAAGAGGAGACAGGAGGAGGATGGCAATCTCAGTTTACACAGTCTCCGCAGTGCTGCTCCTTTTATAAATTACCTCATCAGTGACTGAAATTAACACCGATTCTTGCAGGCAATTTCTCAATTTCCAATGCTAATTACGTTTTTCTCTTTACTTTTAAATTCTGTACCACCTGTTTAGGGGGGGAAGACATCTTAGGCAACYCAGATGCATTTAATCACAATTTTAATTAACCACAGTGTAGATGTGAAAAAGAAGCAATTATAATGCAGATGAATGATGATTTTGCCACATTAAATTGTTTTGTTTCTTCGTTATGTTGATTGCATAAATACAGACGGGGAACAATTTTTATCTACTGTAATTTTGTAATTGTTTTGCAACAAAAAAATTATTTGGACAGACAGACTGAGTTCATCTGTTTACAGATTGCTTAATTTTGTTTAACCCTGTAATTACTGCCAATACGTGTTTGGGGTAAAACTTAATTTTGACAAGCAGAAGCTAGGCAGCCCTGCTACTGATGTACTTACACGGTAACAAGCCCAACACCTAATGTCTGTACACATTGTGGCATCTCTGTCACACTCTCCCTCTCAATAAAAGAAAGCAAAAAAACATAACTACATCTTTACCTCCGTCGACCTTTTCCAACTATTTAACTAAATGAAAGTCACTCTCCCTCCTCCCTCCCCTTTTACAATCGAGCAGTTGCGAATGAAAGCACAGATGGGGACTACAAGAATGGACTCATAATCTTTACTGGCTCATGAAAATATCATTGGGTTTGAAGAAGACTGTTGTCTTAGAGGACTTTTACCAGCTGCGTTCTCAGGAACTTGCTTTTATATTAATGTCACAAGCACTGCCACAATAAAGACTAAAAGACATCGACATAGCAAGTTCCCCTAAAATGGTATTGTTTCTTTCCGCTAAAAGGCTAACAAACTCAACTGAGATAGAGATGCACCWATAAGGCAGATGTGTTTGGCACAGAGGTGAATTAGATTGACCTGAGTCAGACACACACACTGTCGTGGCTTGAAATGGTGGAACCAACATACCCATTAGAGACCAGAGGACTGTTCGCATTACTGTCCACATATGATGGGGAGAGGAGATATCTGGCATGGCTGATGGCTTGGGGCCTGCAGGCCTTTCAGCCTGACCTGGCTAGCGTGGTCTGCTACCGGACATCTTTCCCCCCTTCCCCTGTCTACCTTCCCCCAGCTAGCTGCCTGCCTCCCCCTCCCCTTCACTAATCTCACTGCAAACAGCTTTCAGTTTGAGCAGAGACCATAAAGAGGTGGAGAGAAGGGAGGGGAGGCATCGGAGTCCTGCAGCCACAGGCAATGCCGTGAAGCTTCTCTCTGAACAAAACTTCAGTATGAAATAGGGGGGGGGGCTCAAGTACAGTATGTGTATGCGACTATAATTTGTCGCTTTTGTATGGGTTTTGAAAACTGGTTCGCGAGAGAGTTTGAGCACAGTGTGTAATTCCAAAAAACAACAACAAAATCCGTAATACTGGTCATAAAAATAACCCATATATACTACGCAGTAAACACCTAACTTCTGAGCATACATCAACACTAAAAAATAGAATATTTATGAGTCTCTGCTCTTCTGACTTTCCAAGAGCACCTCAAGAGATTCACAGCAAAACTTGGTATATATATAATCATATCTTTGGAGAAAAGAGGCAACCCCATTCTGAATATTAGTGGTGATGGCTACGAATAAACAGAGCATAAAATCCGGAGGAACTGTGACAAGGCCCATATGCACYCAGACAATACCAGGCCGGCATCTCCATGCCTTTGTTCCCAGCTTAACAAAACTCTGCCGTCACACCACTTTGACTCAATGCTGCCTGTCGAACGGCCATCAACCCGTCAGGCCCTGGCTGTCACATGCAAAGCTCACAGAYAGAGAGGGGGAGTGAGAGACAGAGAGAGGGGAGAGATGGAGATAGAGAGCAAGAAGGAGAGATTGAAAAAAAAAGATGTGTGAAAGTGTCATACTTCTCCGAGGCTCTACGGCTGTTAAAGGGGCAAACACATTTTAAGCATGTGTGCGGAGGAAAGATAAAAAAAAGAGAGCAAAGATGAATACAAGAAACAATGATAGTCACCTAGATCTCTGACTTCCCCTTTAATAAGAATATATGTTAAGAGGATTTCAACTCTGCTCCTTAGGGGATTTGAAACATTTTACAGCGGAATTCTCGTCCTGCTTTGTGACGTCGCAGAGACAGAATTGGAGCAGCAAAGAATCACTAAAAGTTTCATCAAACAAATCCTTATCTSGATTTCTCTCAGGGCTATAGAGGAGAGTAATTCAAGAAGATAACAGTACTGCTCATCTGTGTCCTGCTACAACCCATTTCTATGTAACTCAGGCGATTCAAGGTGCGACAATTGCATTTGTTCTCTCTCTTTGTGTGTGTGTGTGTGTGTGTGTGTGTGCGTGTGTGTGTGCGTGCGTCCGTGCATGCATGCGTGTGAGTGTACAACTTTTTCTGATGCACAGAGTAACTCTGAAAGCCTGACGTTTAATATCCACCACTGCACTCACTCACTGAGTGGTTTTGATCCTGAGCAATATCATCCATTGCACTAAACCAATTTTTCCAAGTCACTATTCCAGCTAAACAACAAATGCTTGTCTTCATATCCACCGCCCCCCAAAATCCAATAAAAGACAACACTAAAGATGGCCATTACTACAGAGATTCGGAAGCAGAGGCGAAAAAGGGAAGAAAAAAGTAGAGGAAAAAGGCCTACTCATCCCTTCATCCGCCTAACTTTGCGCCCATTACCCCTGTGACCTAGCTCGCTCKGGGCCCTTTTCTCTCGCTTCTCTCCTCCACCCTGGCCAAGCCAGGGAGAGATTTGTCTCACCCTCCCGCCCTGCCACTGTCAGTTCCCTGTCTCTTTCCCCGGTCCCTACCCTGGCTGTCAGGTTCTGGCCTGCCAATTTCAACTTGAAGCTTGACTGAGCTGATTTGATGCAAATACCTCAGGGGAGAATCCTGAAACTGATGAACAGTTATGTCAAGTCGATTTTGCACCGTTGGGAAAAGGTAACCTCTGCGTCGGAGAGGAAGAAAAAAACACAACAAGGTTAAAGAGAGAGAGAGAGAGAGAGAGTCGCTTTTGGTGCACATGTAATAGCGCCCGGCTCCGCGTCCCCCCGCCGCCCCGTGTCCCCTCGCTGCCTCTTACCGCTCCTCAGAAATGGTAACTGTCAGTAGAAGTACTAATTGCAGATGTGCCAAGCTGCCATTATAATAAAATCAGAGGCAGTGTGGACATTAAAAATGGCTGCCTCATTTGAGAGACTGCTGAAAAGGTAGGCATAACTGAATATTTCATGACTTTAATTACTAAGGAATATTCCTTTCCGGCAGTATGGACCGAGTGTTGCTGTAACTAATTATGAAAAGTACTAACATTAGAGATCCTGTGATTGCCAGTTTACAAGGTAGCCTACTCGGCATGTTGAGATACTATAATATCCCAGACCCATTCAATACTAGAATACATACAGGGAAATTATCTCTCTACCTCTCTACGTTTCTCACACTCTCTCTCCCTCTACCTCACCACCTCTACCACGTGTCCCTGCCACTTGAATGAAGACCGACAGAATATTGAGAGACTTTCTCCTCTTACACATTTCCTTAACAAAGCCCTGATGCAACCAGGTACCTGGACCGTGAAGTGCAACTTGATTCATCCTTTAATTCACAAGACTAAGTACATGTGTGGCTCTAACCGAACTTCCGCGCTACCAGCCATATATTTACACAACTTCATCATCCTGACTCCATGTGATGTCAGCGGCTCAGTTCGATACGACTCTGCCCGAACATTATTCAACTATGCTGCCGCCAATGGCGCATCCCTGGCGTAATGTACGACCACTGATATGGCCGTGGAGAGAAGGAYAGTACAAGGTCTGCTTTGATGGGCATGCTAATACTAATACCCCTAAGTAGTAAGAATAACAAAGTGATGGAGAATTTATCTCAGGAATGTTGGAACAAGACGCTGGAGTGATAAGAGGGAATCTTCCTTTGGGTAGGAAAGCAGGGAGTAGCCAGTAATTACTGACGGCTGGGGTCGAGCCTGGACTTACAGAGGGTAAACAGTCAGTGATAGTGCAGGTAGAGGCTAGGGTAGTCTAGGCACCGAGTCAGCCCAGGCCTTTTWTTAGCCGCAACTAGTCCCAAACCCAGCCCCAACCCTAACCTTAGCCCACCACCCCTACCCCATTCTCAGAAACATACCCTAGCCCTCAACCCCAGCCCTTTTCCCCTGACCCTGCCTCCACCCCATGGCTCTAGTCCTGTGTGTCAGAAAGGCTGAGGACAGGCCTGTCGGTGTGATTATCCTCCAGCTACCTGAGGAGGTGTTTGTTTGACATTGGTGTTTGACAGCGGCGGGGCGCAGGCCGTTCAGTGGGGGCTCCATCGCCAGTCAGAACCTATTAACACGAGAATTCACCTCTGAGTTTTTACGAGGCCAGACTGGTTCACACACTATCTTTACACGTGTCCTTACAACTGGTGACATTTAAAGGGGGGAGGTGTGTGTTTTTTCTCTCTCCTTGGCTCACTTCTACCAAAGGTTAAATGTATGTTTGAATAACAAGGGGAAATGTAATTTCATACAATTTCCTCTATTGCTGCAACGTTCGGTTAAGAGCTCAGTTGATCAAACGATAAGATGAAAGCGTTTAAAGTGACAAAAATGTAGCGCTACAAATGACTGAATCTGCACAGCAATCAACTGCAATTACAAAAAAATAACAGTGGCACWGTTACCTTCCATAATATTCAACACGGACCCAGTACGTCCTTAATCAAGACAGACACAACCTTCTCCATTTCCAACAGGGCAAAGGTAGGAAAGGAGAAAATCTCTCTAGGTGACTTGGCTTCCAAATGATTCAAACAAATGGAAGGAAATGAGCTGGAATGAGGCAACATGTTCTATTAGGTGTTCGTAAGGGTAATAGTATAACAGTGTAAAATGCATTGAGTCATATGTGGAAAAAGTCCTACATTTCCAGATGTCATGATACCTTAATCTGACAATCTCTTATTGATTGTCCCATGTGTCCATGACCTTGCCAGAAGTGCTCTTCCACCCGACAATCAAACATACAGCAAAGCGTGTGTGTGTGTGCGTGCGCGTGCGCGCGCACACGTCCGTGCGCGTGTGTGTGTGTGTGTGCATGCATTGTGGTCAGACCTGGTGAAAAAAACAAAATCTACCAACTTCAGAGGATCAAACAGGAAACTGAGGAATAGCTTTTAGCACTGTTTTTCCATAAAGGTGACAACTTTGAACATGCAGATAACGAACAGTGGACCGAGAAATACGGTGCCATTCATACACTACCAACCACATCAAAAGCCATCTGATCAGATAAAGAGCCTTTTATTTTCTAGTGTTGCTACCTTCCTTTTGAGCTTTTTAGTAGACCCCCTCCCCATCCCTGACAGCAGTATGGAGCGCTATGCTCTTAGTCATTATCATTAGCACANTGGTCAGACTAGGTGAAAAAAACAAAATCCACCGACTTCAGAGGACGGAACTGGAAACTGAGGGACCACTTTCAGCACTGTTTTTCCATAAAGGTGACAACTTTGAACATGCAGATAACGAACAGCGGACAGASAAATACAGCGCCATTCATACACTACCAACCAGATCAAAAGGCATCTGATGAGAAAAAGCGCCTCTTATTTTCCTCACAACTAGTGTTGCTACCTTCCTTTTTAGCTTTTTAGTAGACCCCCTCCCCATCCCCGACAGCAGTATGGAGTGATATACTCTTAGCCATTATCATTAGCACACCAATATTTCTATAGGCCATAATACAGTCATTATTGAACTTGCYGAATACATGCTGTTTAGGCTATGGGGGATGTGGAGCAGCCACAAATGTCATGCATGTGGGCACTATACTTACTCACTCATGAGGAAAATCCAGATGTATGTTGTAAGAGGACAATCAGCCGAATGGGAGATCTCCACCGTGATTTCCATCGAATTTTTCTTGTTCTGAAGCACAGACGGTGTATTGCWGGAACTGTCGAGTTGCTGTGTATTACGCTGAGCGTCACATGCAATAACATCATAATGAAATATAAGATTATGCGCACAAAACACGGTGCCTTTAAACTTCTAATTTGTTTAATTAAGAAATCCAAAATGTTAATTCCCACCTGCTATGCAACCTGCCGCGAGTCATACCAAGTGTACCTTGCAAATAGGAAAGTTGACACGTGGAACATTTTGAAAATCACACGCAAGCCATTGTAAACAACTAGATGTGTGCAAACAGTGGGATGGGAACCGAATGGATGGGCCGAATAAAGACTTTGCATTTTCACTTGAGAAAATGTCAAATGAGGCATGATATTTTTCTAAAATGTATTTTTCTCACCCAATGCATAAAACATTGTGGGCTTAGGATATGGAAGTACACACACAAATGAAAAATCCAAATGCATGCAATTATTTGCCAGTCCACTGAAGTTTCAATTTCAGTGTTTGCCTTGTGTCTGTATCGCACACACAGAAAAAAAGGAAAGGAGCCAAGGAACGAACAAAATAAAGAAGAGAGAGACATTCGACTGAATATTTTCCAACTTCAGTTGTGTGTGAGTTCACCTCACCTTACAGGGGAGTGGATATGAACTGTCAAGTCACAAGAGGACGGTGACAGAGACGGGCTTAGAGGACGAGTCACGGCGAAACGGCGCCGCAAACACCTTTAATTCTGTCACTTCTCCTCCATCATTCAATCTTTCACACCCGCGAGTCGCTAAAGTCCTCACACACACACACACACACAACCTGAACTACGGACAACACACACACACACACACACACACAACCTGAACTACGGACAACACACACACACACATAGCCAAATACAGCACGAGATGATCCAGCGCAGGACGAAGAATTAGAGGTGGATAAAGTGAACCGAGTCTTAAAACAAGTCAAACTTAAGACTTGATCCTCAACAAAACATGATCAAATGTCTATTCGCTTTAAGCATTATGAAAATTGAGACATCAAATCAACATATCAAGCCAAGGGGCTTGAGGACTGCCTTCTCATTGGCTATGATTCATGCATTTGTCTTAGTCACTGATGACGCAAGAAACTCAGCAGTACTACTTGCATTCTGTGGTCCTCAGCAGTGACATAAGTAAGCAGCACAGAAAACATTGCCAGCAGAACATCAACTAGAGCTGAAGCTATTGCAGAGGGAAGGAATTTCAGCTATAATGATGGGGTTMGGTAWTCTATAAAGCCAAGCGAGTCCCCTATCCAAGATCTCGCAGCTTTCRCACACAAAAAAATACAGAGCAGAACATGGAACAGGCTGTCCTGACTCTTTACTTCCTAAAAGGTACATAAGAAGAAGGCAGCGGAAAGGGAGAGAGGGAAAGTTGTCAACAGAGACGAGAAAATGTTCCAATGCATGTGAAGAGCAGAAACCTGAACTGTCCAAGTAAAGAGTGAGTGTGTGCCCACAAAGAGTTAACCACTTCCCCTGGTATCGAAAGCATGGGTTAATATCACGCCTGCCTAGTAAAGAATTATCCCTGCACCTCTCGGAACAAAAGACTCCTTTTGCAAACAGACTCCTACTTTCCCCCAGTGTCCAAAGGTGTTTGCTGAAGTAAATCTGTCTAAATCCCGGCCAGCTTGGGGAGGGGGGGGGAAGGTGTACCAATAACCCTTTATTTTCTGAACAAAAAGTTCTGGTTGGAAAAGAAAAAAAGAAATAATCTGGAATTCATATCACATGATGCATTTAAAGTTGTAGGCTGAAGCATCCCCCCTCTTGGAAAGCTTGGCAACGGATTTGCATACATGATTCTTTAGTCCGATTGAGAGAGAGGAGAGAGGAGAAATAGATCTCACCACGCAATAAAGATATCTCGCCAACCAACTTAAAGAGAAGAGTGGAAGCATGCGGTTAAACTGTGGTCCACATTTCTAGGGGGGGAGACCAAATCTAATCTTAAAGTAGAGAGAGTACTGAGCTATAAAGTAAAGAGAAACAAAAAAATGGCAACACTGTTTGAATGGGTTTATAGTTTCATCACATAACACAACTACTAAACTTTTCTCGGTAAACCCGGCATAGTGTGTCAACTAACATGATACTTTGACAGATCACACTGCAACAAGTCCAGAAATAGTCTCTCCTATTGACCTCTGACACACCTGCTCTTCTAGTGACATTACAAAACACACATCCCACAAGGAATCTCTAAAATATCACGTGAGAATGCAATTTGACAAATAGCAGTAGACATAAGCACTGCGTTGCTCCCCAATTCTGATTTCAAAATGGGAAAAAAAATAAAATAAAAAGAAGTAATTGTGTAAAAACACACCTGCTCCGAGCTAGTATAGACTTCTTAAGTTAGAATCTGATACGTTTCAGACATGTTTTCATTTTTTTTTTTAAGTGTGAGAGTGAGTGTCCATAAATAGTACAGGCATGCCATCTCGTAACACTATCTGACTGTCAGGAGGGCCAGGCCTACCCCGGTAGAGTAGGAGCTATATTAGGCTAGTAACCAGGGGACGCCCAACAAACAGCCACAAACACCTAAGTTATTTTGTTCACCACCCACCCTTCTGCCWTTTTTTTTAMTTWTTTTTTMSRWWTMSRRRRCRTTRRTMSRTTRCRTTTTTRCCCCCTTTTCATCTCGGCCTTTCTGATGCTGAATGCAAATGTAGCCTGCTGGCGGTGAAAGGGCTGAATTGTGATTAAGAAGAAGAAGAGCTCCTTTCTTTGTTCTCCCCTCGGGGGATGTTTACTGGGAGAGACACGGCGGATCAGATATGAAAGACATTCAGGTCAGCATTGATGTGAGCAAAAGTGAAACCATACCTAAGGCATTCCAAAGACCGTGGTGTCAGGGGTTCAGCTAACGGTGCCTCTGCTGTGTGTGTTCTCCCCGTTAGGCGGAAATATCTTCACAAGCCAGAGAGGGAGAAAGAAAAAACATAGAACCCAAAACAAAACAAAAATATATATATATWTTTTTTAAACAGACAAAATGTTTTGGGATAAAGTTGCGTATTGGTGTCCGACTGAGGAGATGGTCATTAGTGTTCTGTCAGATTCATAATCGTCTGATACTGGCGTGAATCTGGTTCCTCACAGCAAACACAACATGTGTTTGTGGCTGAACGTGATGTCAGGGAGATCTATGTAGTTTTGAATGAACTAAAACCTTTACTAAGTCGAAAGTCACCACACTAGGCAATGGAATGCATATGGAGCTTTTTTTATTATTCGGGAAGTTCTGAAATCTAACAGGTAGAGATCCAGCAACACAAATGTGTTCAGTGGTGTACGTCCGACTATAGTCGTTTTAGCAGAAGGATATATTTAGATCATGATGACCCGCGTTTGATAAAAAATGACAAACATCTAACTACAGTGATGCGTCAAGCAAACTGTATCTGCTTGAAAAGCGTGAAAAAGGGCAACAAAGGTCTCTCGCATAACGACACGCCAGAAATCAGGATCCGGATGTTGTTTTGGGAACAGTGCACAAAAAAAACACACATCCTCAACATGCTGCATCTKCCATTACCAGACACCATCAGTCGATGAGTCTAAAAGTAAATAATCTAATAATATCTCATCATATGAAATATATGAAATAGCTTTTCTAAAAAACCKTGAGTCTGTCTGGACACCTCATGCCTCACCACTGTCACTGCTGCCATGCGAACAGTGCAGGCCCCTGCCGAAGGGAGATTATTTCCTGCTGGCTCGTAATATCTGCAGTAATTATTTCACTTGCRTAAACAAAATAATCCTTTTCTAAACACTGATGCACCACGGCAACACCGCCCTTTCCATTTTTTTGCCCGAGTGAAAAAGCCATCAGAAAAGGTGACTAGCTATGGCCGCTTAGACAATTGCACCCTTGTGGGAATGGCAGCATGAATGGTACAGTGGACACCCCAGCACTATTGACGTTATAAACATGTAAATGAAACACATTACGACTGACAATCAATTGTCCGTGAGCGCCAGAGAACCTGCCCTCCTTTTCCCTGTGACAGCAACAAAATAGTGCCTACCTTGGGAAGAGGAAAAATGTCTGAAAAGGGAAAGGGGGGGGGGGATTTTTCTCTTCGACTGGGGAGTAAATGCACCTTAAAAGCAAATGAATAATAGAGATGGACAAAATGTTTAGACTGGAAGGAATCTGCCATTGTTTGGGCTGAAYGCAGGGCTGAGGCTAAAGAATTAGTAGCACTCCTTTATATCTTTAGCGTGAATGCACACAGGCTTTTATAATCACATTCACAGCATTGTATTAAACTATTGGAGCCAGAGAGAGAGAGAGAGAGACAGAGAGAAGCTGGAAAGCTTCTTCTTTTCTTTATACCTTTAATTATGTAATCAATATATTCTGGAGCATGGGAACATCTATGGAGAGGCTTTCTGTTGATTGAAAATGTATAGGTCTTTGCATTGTATTACTGGAAATGTCCGAAAAACAGACCTTTGGAATTGCTCCCTTTACATTTGAAACTTCTCCTGAAAAAGTGGTATTGTTTTTATGTAGCAACTCATAAAATGGCACACCCTGTACAGGCAAAACCACATAACGCACACAACTCCAACATTACGCCGGAGTTGAGCGTCAACAACATAGATGAGCGGGAGATACTGATCAGTACCACTCTCTGTCATTTCCATAGTCAATTTATCTTTACCCATACTGAGAGCGCAATAAAAGTGTGGAAACTGAAAGTGTGCCATGCAAAAGTACGACTTTTTAACAGTACTGATTTGACTAATCAAGTTAGAAGGGAAAAGGTTTGTGGAGTACTTTGCCAGCTGTACTTATAAACACACAGTGAGGTAGAGCCCCACAGCTGGGTCTGACGTGCAACACCTGGGAAGGCAGGCAGAGAGAAAACTCCAACAAAACTACAGGGTTGCCAATATCAAGTTGCACCGAACTGTGAGATTGACTTTACACTCTTTAACTCTGGATGTGAGAAGCATGTACAGTATCATATGTGGGCCTATAGAATCACACGCCAAAGGTGTATTATCAACAAACAGTGAAGCCAAATACACCATGCATGGCTAGAAAAGCATTATTACCTACTATAATGGGACCAAATCACCTAATCTGAATAAATTGACCTGGAATTCCAGAGTCTCACTCTAAGATCAGAATACTGGCTATAGAATTTAGCTATAATTGTGAATCGAAACGTTGAAATCCTACTCAAAATATTCTATAACTACAGATAAATGTCTTCTGGAAAACACGACAAACTGTCATGCAGGGGAAAAAATCATTTATTTCTCTACCCATATCATAAATAAATAATTTACATCATCAATCTATCAATATTAAAAATATTTCAATCGATGGTCTATTTTTTTTTAATCTTGTTTACTGCGTTCAAGTCATCTCAGTATGTAGGCTATCGGTCTGATAAGGATCCTCATATATAGCTATATAGTGGTGTTATCTATCGGCCAGACACACAAGCTCAGCTCCTATGACATCTCTCCATGCATCCAGGGGAGAAAATAAAATCCACTCTGTCTGAATAGCTCAACCACAGCATTCCCAACGGGAGAGAGCTATTGAAGGCATCCCATGACGAGAAAATGTAAATGGGGGGGGGGGGGCAACTCCGGGATCACAATTGCATATTCAAAAAATATGATAGAATCAAGAATGTCGAATTTCTACTTGCTCAGTCAGCCTATAATACGTGCACGCTGCACACCACATCGGCACTGAGGGGGAAGCGACTAAAATAACATGTTAATTATTATTGCATTGAGAGTGTGTGAAGTTGCTTGCTGCTGTTGCATGGAGGGAGTTTGAAAGGATTTTTGTTTCTGACAAATGCAAATGTCAATCATCAGGTGTGTGTTTGTCAGAAAACACTTACTTGAATGGAGTGTTTTAAAGTAATCCAAACTTTTGTTTACTGGAACAGGTGGGAACTGGTGCTCAGAGGCAAGAAAGGAGGCAAGAACATTCTCATCTCCTAGAAACTACAGCGAAAAGGGGAACCTACTTTCACTCCTATCTTTTGTTATTCAGAACAACGACAAGCTTGAAGCTACGCTTGTAAGCATCAATGACTCTCCTTGTATTGATTGTACAAAATCAATACACAACATTTAATAAGGAAGAGAGCCACGTAAAGGGAGACATTTCACAAGTATAAGCAAAAATTCATACGCATTTGATAAGGCTACTTTGTACAACAACAGAGGCTGAAAATCTCAGGGACAAAATAAAATGCGAAGCATTCCCGTGTAAGAAGATATCTCGGGACCTAGACATGTGGTGATGCTGGATTTACTTGTGCACGGGGTGTATTGTAGTCTACAGTCCACAAAAAGGGAAAGGAACAAACGTATATTCCCTACGAAAAGCGATCCACGACATGGTTCAATAACTCCAACGTGTAACACAGTTCGGTGGGTGGACAAACAGTTGACAATAATAGAGTGACAAATGTATCCTTCACCGCTATTTGCTCCACACAAAGCACTTCATATTGCTAATAATACAATAAATGACACGAGACACACCACCGGTCAATATCACCATTTTAGCGCACATGCAATCTTATTTGGTTATAATAAATGAGCAAACTAAGGTATTGCAGCCTGTTCACTGCCAATTGTCCACCCATGTTCTGTTTCATATTCTTGTCAGTTGCAAACGGTGTGGGACACTAATCGTTCCCTACTTAAAGGGGAATATGCTTCGAGAGAAAGTAGATAGACACTATAACAAATCATTTGGGAACAACGCGAGAAGTAAACATAGCAATAACGTTTAGACATATAAAAATGTATTACATTAATGTCATAATATACTCAGGGGTGTGTGAGTCTAAGCAAAATGCTCAAACAATTAAATCTACAGGTACGTCAACTACAGAACAGCAAATAAAATCAGTCCTCATCTAACGGGTTTGGCTTGGTGGAAAATAAGGGACTTCGCGACTGAACCGTTATCTGGGCAGGGAAACTTTCTGAAATTCCTCCCACTGCTACTCAGTCTTTTCGCACAACGATAAACTCTCAACTTATTACAACTTCCATCAAATGGTCTCTGTAAAAATTACGAAATGAGCAAAGACGTTGTGCTCCTAATTTCACAATGAAGGATAGACAGTCCCGCCTGTGCACAGCACAGCACAACACTGACACATTACGCATTCTTTCCCAGTTAGAATTGTCCCTTTATTTCCTATGAGACGAGAGCAGAACAGAACGCGCATTTGGCAATTCGCAGCCAGCCCCTCTGAACTACAGCCACAGTGACAACATTACAACTCTAGATCCACAACAAACATATTTCGCAAATGACAGTTTGTTATTTTCATGTCTTTTCTTACCGTTTTTCCTTCTTGGATTGGCTTGTTTTCGCCTCTTACACCTGGGGCCATCCGCCATGATCTCGTGCTTCATTGATAAGAGTGGATCAGATGGCAGCTCGCATGGACTCGACTCCTTGAATCAGCAGCAGCAGCAACACGCAGGCTCAATATCTAACAACCAAACACAGGCAGCAACAATGTGGGTACACTGGACTGACTGGGAGTAACCATTTAAATATCAGGCGCCAAATAAAACAGAAAATAATAGAAAACCCAACTAATATACAAAACATTTATTTTATACCTATGCTAAAGTACGATAAGGGGTCGATTAATGTATTGTTGATCTGTATAATGCCAGTGATCGGGATGATGATAAGTGGAAGTGAACATTGACGACGGGGAAGGAGAGGAGGCAGAGAAAGGGGGAGACAGGGAGATACACCTTCAGTATGAGGCATAATTCACACGGACTGGCCGTTTAAGCATGCGTTTTACATTGTGTTAATTTAAATAAGAAACGGTTTATCATTGCTCCTTTTCTTTCTTTTGTGCTGTTTTCATTTTATGTTCTGCTTCGATATATATATACAAAAAAAAAGAACTCGTACATCGCAAACAGTAGGCCTATATTGATTTTTCTGGGTTCATATTTTTTTTAACCTACATTTTTTAATTGAGAGTAACCTATATTGACGATGACACAATGTTAAAGTTATGAGTTCAACGATTTGCTTTGTGTCAAATGTAAATATCACAGGGTTGAAAGAAGAACAGCTTCACTCCGCTAGGCAATATATATCACTTACAACACAAAACAACAACAAAATAAATATGATACAAAAAGCTATGTTGTGAAATACGTAGGCCTAAATGCCTAAATGTAAAAGTACTCCACCATTAATTTACGAAAATTACAAAATGTGTTCATTTAAGATTCATTTTAGATAGCATGCATATTTTACGTTTTAGGCCTAGCATGCTGAAAAACGTACATAAATAAATAAGTAAAAACAGACAAAACAGGAAAACATTCATGCTTTCAATGGACTAATCGTGCAAAATGAGCGGGTTAATTTCTGCCATTGGATTGTATTACTATGGGGAACGACCCACGACCGGAAAAACAAATAAACAACAATAAACGAACAAATACCACAAAGTGATGTGTCAACAAAAATACAATTATCCAGACAGGATATGAAACATATTATAGCTATCTGAACAAAATAATGTAAATGACATTGATATGATACGCGAATATTTACCCTATTGTGAGACAGACAATTTCTACTCTACGAAGCCAAAGGATACAGAAAGACACTAACAAAAACGAGTTGGATACAAAAGGGTGCATAAATGGCTCGGTGAAACTGAATCCAAAGCTGAATAAGACCGAGCTTATTCTTTTTTTTCATGGTTTTTCGGCTCGAATAGTAGGCTTTGCATCAAATTCTACAAAACTGCACCTTCTCTGATGAAACGCACTGCAAGCCTAGATACTTAAAGCGCACCGCTCCCTCATCCACCTGTGCAGGTAGAGAAAGTTTCACGTGAACGGAATACTATAGCACCAAAGCCCCTACAAAAGCTCTAAGTCGCAATCTCTAAAACTATAAATGACCCATTGTATAAAGGTTATTAGTCGAGGTAAAGAAATGCACACATACCTGATTTCCTATAGTAGTATCTTTTCGGTTGACTTCGGGTTGTAGTGGTAACACGAGACTGCAGCGGTAAGCAATTGTGGAGAGAAATGTGCAGGGATCCTTGCAATGATAATAAAGCCTTAGAAATAGTGGTTCGAGAAGGACCGTTATTCCTGCTAGGGCAGGTTAGGACTGATCTCTTTCAGACACTCCAGGAAACAAACCTGGGGACGGACTGACGTGTTACGCCTCTTCTAATGACATTTTTTTTCTTTCTCTTTTCTGTAATACAGAGAGGAGAGAACCAACCCTGGGACACGCGCCACCTATCGTCACGGGAGGGGATAATTGAGCAGGACCAAACGTGAGCATCTTTTGCTAAACGTGATACGTTTTTTCCCCCTCTCTTCCAGGCTGTTTGATCCGAGTGAAATGACCTGTGACTGTCGGACTATGACTACCATGTATAGGAGCCGAAGAAGAAAGAATGTTACCCAGAAGAAAAAAAGTTGGAACACTCTTATTCAACCCACAACTGGAAGGGGGAAAACGGACCAAAATGATAGCGTTGGAAGTTTGACAGACTCTCACACATACCAGGGATGAAAATATAAGGTTTGCAGAGTGTTAAGGAAGTGAGCATCAGCGGTTTGGGTTGTTGATGTTTTATATTTGTTAACGTTTATTTATTCGCCTCCCTCTACGGACGTGCGTTTATTTTTACTATCGCAATAACCACTATGAGTGGAGCGTGTATAACGGCGCATGCCCCATGCATCTACAAGAGCGACAGAGATGTGTATACTGAGGTGCTTCTCGCACGTGCCAGGTGCAGTCAGGTGCGTACAGGTACTTTAGTTGAAGTTTTCCCTGCGTGTTTTAAACAAAGTCTATGTGAACTCATCACTCTGACCAGGTTTGAAAGACGTCAAGTGTGTACTTTATACATTTTTTTCACAGGTGTTATTCAAGGTTATATCGAACGAACATATTTCACTCTATTGCAACTATATGCCATGGCTATTACTCCAATTAAGGTTTCTCTATTTGATGTATTTACGTATTTCCTTGTGATGCTGCTGCTTCAACGTCTGTCTGTCTCGCGCTATAGATGGAGAGGAAGGCTCCACCTTTGCAACGCTGTGATTGGTTATGTAAATAAAGTATTATATTTGCTGTCCTGTCCTATGCAGTTATCAACTGTATGGATAATTAAATCATCAATCAAGACTGCTCGACTGTTTGATGCCTTTTGTCCCAAGCCAATCAGATTCCAGAGAACTCGGAAGCACAGCTCGAGAGGAAAAGGTGCTCAAACATCTGGCATTAAATGTTCCAAAAGACGGTCGATATAGACAACACAGCTGAAAATAGATTGCTATTAGAGTATTTTTCAATATTTTTTATCTGCAATTAATTTGAATGAATTATATATAACTGTACTAATTATAATTCGGATTATTATTAACAATATGAATATAATGTTTTAATTTTATGATTATTATGTTAATTATTACATGTACAGTATTGTATTTATTTACAGCCTACTACTCTATTTATGTTGCACTGTTATATTTTCATTAGCAAGTTACGTACAAAATAACTTTGTTGTCATTTATGCAGCGGTTATTGGTCACAGCCAGGTGATAGAGCGTTACAGACTTGAAGAAGGGGACCCGCTTTACTGCAGCTGGTAGGTAGGCTACTCCTAACTCAAGTTTTGCAGCTCCACGGAGTTATCTGCGTTGTGTGTTAATGCTATGTACAGCGTGTGTGAGAGATGAAGACTGATGTAGGCGTGTGATTCGCTTCCGACTTTGACAGCAAATAATAGCCTACAATTGCATGCCAGATAAAGACGCAAAGTCATTCATTTTAAGTGCGCACTGAATGTATGTCAAGCAAGTGCAGGGTCTCTGTCTGACTTGCCAAATCCCTCTCTGCTGCCGCTCTACAACTGGAGCGGTGTCCCTGCTCATTCATCCCCGCGCGCTCTGAGTGACACCGCTCCTTGCTTTCAGCTTGAATATTTTATACAAACACATACAGCGTGAAAAGGGATTACTGACGATAGTTGACCTTTAGGGGGGACTTTAGGGTTAATGAATCTGTTAATTTAATTGAGAGGAAACACAACACACTCTTGTGGCTCTAGAAAGCAAGTGTCTTTATGTGCCATGTTTGCTAGTATGAGTATCAATACAGCATATACATGCCCTATATGCCCTTTGTCCGTTTTATCATTACTTATGTATTTAGCAAGGAATCAAATATGACCGTTTCATGAAGCAGTAAATGCATATAGGCTATATGTCAATTTCAACTAGGTTGACATTTAAATGATCATGTGGTGCAACAATTAAACTGTAAAGCTTATATCCTATGCACCACAGAAGCAGTATTGGCCTATGGTTTAAAACATAGTGTTGCAGTACAGAATACACAGTGGAATCAGTAATGATCCTGGTATTTAACCTGGTACTTATTCAACCAGTCAACTGGCTTACACACCTGTCAGGTATAAGGATTCTAGCGTTAAAATACCGTCCATTTATATTTTTAAACAAGCAAGGATTACAAAATATGTCAAAGTCATTACTGACCGTTTAGGGTCCCGAAATTACCCTCATTAGGTGGAACATATTTTGCAAGAAAAGGGGAAAGGTGGAGAATGACGAATGAATCCAAGACCTTTTTTTCTGCCACACTTTGAAATCAGAGAACAGATGGTGACTCCGTTCAGTTCATAGACTACACTGCTGAAGCACACTACTGTTCATGACTATATCAGGCACCAGATTTGACTCCCCACGTGCTATAACAGTAGCGTAAGCATAATACGTATTTCCTTTGTATGCTAATAAGATGTTTTGTCTGACCACAACACATTGGCGAGATAACTTGACAGGTAAAAGTACAGCCGCTACACAAATCACAGTCTGTTGTATGATTACGAACCAGCCACAAAATGATTATATTTCCCCAAAGATATATCATTTCTGTTGTCCTCCCCATACAGTCCCATGGAAACACAGCTATATGTTTGGATTCCAACTCCCTGCAGGACTGCTGTTCTGTGCTGAGAAAGGAGCGGCGATCGCGATGAAATTTGCTACCCGGAAACGTTACATCTATGCTAAAACTTAGGAGGAGGAGGAGGAGGAGGAGGAGGAGGATGCACAGGTGGTGGTGGGGAAAGAATCGAATGGATTGGAATCCCCAAACTAAATAAGAGAGCGAGGGGTGAGGGGGACGAGTGGCGGAGGAGGAGAACAGGACTGTGTCGTTTCCTGTACATGAGAACATACCCCAAAGCTGCTCTACATTTCACTGTTTTAATGTCTCCCCTGAATCATTTCACATACCACAAGTACGGTATATGATACATTATGTTCAGTAAGATTTATGTCGAAGACAATTCAACGTGTTCCACCAGGTCTGACTGCCTTTATGACTACTTATATCCTATATACCGCTGACAGCTCCTTACAGCGATGGTGAGTATACATTATGTCTGAGGCCCTAAACACACAGCTGACAGCCTTCTAAAGGTTTTCGGTATACAATACAATGTATACGGGCCTAAATGATAATGGTGTGACACAAAGCATCTTTCCCAGATCACAGCTATCCATCTAGTTTGTTTGTAACTCTCCCTCTCTCTCCCGACACTACAGTGACGACAACATTGCCTGTAGATCTCTCTATGGGACCCGTTCTGTGATATTCTGATCCCACTGCTGTAAATAGCTGTAGATATTATGCCGTTTTAAACTCCGCCCGTTGCTCGCAGTGTACAGAGTAAAGAACATGAGCGCTTGATGGACAATTAGAGAACAGAGGTGACCGTGTGTGTTTGTGTGATCTTTGCGGAGAAGTCTCAAACGCGCAACATGAATTTGGTTTACATTCGCCACAGGCCTTACAGGCAAACGAGGACTTCTCCTTGTGCTTTTCTCAAAAACACTTCAGATGTTTCTCAGTGTATATAAAAGAAAGTGAGCGAGCGAGCGAGCGAGAGAGAGAGAGAGAGAGAGAGAGAGAGAGAGAGAGAGAGAGAGAAGAGCAGAGAAGAGAGAGCAGAGAGAGAGAGAGAGAGTAGAGAGAGTAAGATATGGTACTACGCTC
>NC_036852.1:8690887-8692544 GCF_002910315.2 Salvelinus sp. IW2-2015
AACAGTTAGTCCTCCTTTTACCTAAAGGTAAAGCTGTCAGGAAAACAGGAAACGTCATTTCACTCTCTGGACTCTAAAGATACTTATCAGTCCCTGCGAATTAATTAAATGAGGCCTGGCTATGATTGCGTTATTTAATAAAACAATATTGAACCATCTGTTGCTATCTCTAATCTCTACCTACATTTGCATTATCCAGTTCTTTTTAAAAGTCTGGCTTTCCATATATTGATGCTAGCTACTTCCTCTTGGACATAGGAAATTATAATCTTAATATAACTAACTTATATCCTTCAAACCAATGTCTCTCTCCTCTCTCTCTCTCTCTCATCTCTCTCTCTTCTCTCTCTCTCTCTCTCTCTCTCTCTCTCTCTCTCTCTCTCTCTCTCTCTCTCTCTCTCTCTCTCTCTCTCTCTCTCTCTCTCTCTCTCTCTCTCTCTCTCTCTCTCTCTCTCTCTCTCTCTCTCTTCTCTCTTCTTCTCTCTCTCTTCTTCTCTCTCTCTCTCCTCCTCTCTCTCTCTCTCTCTCTCTCTCTCTCTCACACACACACACACCTCTTTCTCTATCTATCTCTCTCAGCAATTTCAATACAGTGTGTTCATTTACACTAACCTGGTCCATAGCAAGGGTAATATGTCACAGAGAAAAAGCCAATAAACACAATTTGATGAGGTAACAATGCAAAAAACGACATGTAATTCTCCCCACCCTCCCAACTACCAGACACTGTTAATTTAATGGAATTATGGTAGGACAATTATCAGGTTCAGTCGTCCTAAGAGAGGGGGGTGGTTACTTTGACTCTCAAATGACCAGGACGTAAAATAATAGAGCATACTTTAGTCATTGTGAGTTGTAACGCTGTCTATCTTAACATTGTTTGTGATTTATTTTCATCCTCAGCGAAATAATATTCACAGTGAAGCTGCTTGTCACTGCAAGGTAGGTAAGGAGTGTTTTTGTCTTATTTACAATGACGGCATACCCCGGGCCAAACCCTCCCCTAACCCGGGCGACGCTGGGCCAATTGTGCACCTATGGGACTTCCGATCACGGCCAGTTCTTATACAGCCTGCGATGCAGTGCCTTAGACCGCTGCGCCACTCGGGAGCCCCACAGTTAACAGGTATACCTGCAATAGTTTCTCCTACACGGGCACACTTAAACAGTTCAGGCAAATAGAGGTGTAGATATAGTTTTTGTTTCACTTTCGTCAAGAATAAAATGACAATTGCTAATACAATATTCTGTTAAACAATACATACTGTACCAATATGTGAGTCAAGCTTGTTATCAGATGTAACTGTCCTGTACACGGAGCACATCAATACAGGAGCGCTGTCAAATATCAGGGTTATAGAACTATAATGAACAAATGACTATTGTGATGTGATCATTTCCTCTCTCTCTCTCTGTAAAGCGGTGGTCTGGTGCCCTCTCACTCTCACCTCTCACTGCAGTCTTTTTGGCACCTCCATAAATAGAGAGAAATTGAAGGGAGTTGGTTCCTCTTTGATCCTGGTGCTTGTTGTCAAAGCGCCTGGGATTGAAGAGACTGTTGGCCACAATTGACTGCGACAATTAGGAGATGATCAGAGCCCTGGAGTGGAGCACTTAAAGGGTAATTTACATGTCAGTTTGTTGAATAAAAAAAAAA
>NC_036852.1:8697704-8739257 GCF_002910315.2 Salvelinus sp. IW2-2015
ATGTGCAGGAATACTTTACACGATTAGAACATCAAATGGCAGATTAGAACATCAAATGGCATGTTTACACATTCCGCGCCGCGTTCCAGTTCACCTGAGTATCGGACGGTTGATTGCAGACAGGCTAATAGGTCAAAGGTTAATAACACTTGACTCATCGGCCGCTGTAGTCGTCTATGCAGCTTTAATGTCGAGCACAGACTTCCCACTGTAGATCCCATTAACCTGGCAAAGACCATTTCAACACTAAAAACCTATTAGGTCCCATTTGAAACCCTTTGCTAAGTGGTCTATACCGTTCTACTGAAGTGATCCTTAAATGACTGTGTCACCTATCGTCTGTAGTTAAACTTCCCGCTGAAGAAATAACTAAATATCGACATTAGCACAGGCTTCATTAGTACAAGGTGTTCAATGATCGTTACCAACTGACTGTTGATGAGAACGTTACACTCTCTGAACCCTTGTCCGCGCGCACCAGTCAAGTCAATACCAAGAACAAAGACATCCCAGAGGTAAAAGTCAAAACGTGTTTTCCCGTAACGTGTTCACGTTGAAAGCCTTGTTGTAGAGGAGCCCGTGAGTCTAGATGTAAGAGTAAAGCTCAACATTTGCACCGCTGCACTGTGCGCGGCTGATTGTATTAAGGTTAGATGCCGGAGTGGAGGTAAGTGAGGATGCTCCTTCACAATGTTCTCCTACATCTGATTCAATCTGGGCGACGTACAGTAATGTGCACAGCAAAAGGTAGGCCTATGCTAATGTTCTGCCCCATATTTCAGAATAACACTCGCATGTAACAAGCACAGTTCTGACTCACTCTTGCGAGCTGTCACCTTATGATGAGGACTCTAGGCTACTTAGGGGCTAGGAGCTAGGACCTAGGAGAATTATAATAAGATGCATCACTCTGGTTCATTAACCTGTTCCGAGGTGAATAACAATATTCATGAATGTGTCCTTTGATAATTGTTAAGAGGAATGTTGTGCCACACTATTCCTATCCTATGTTTGCGCTTATCTGGTGCAGTGCATGTGGTTCTGGTGTCTATTTAAGCATTCTAAATATTCTGTGATAATTAACATCCATTTTGGACTCTGTGCTAGAGCGAAACGGATACAGTTGAGCTCTTCATTTCAGAGCCATACTGAAACATGCAGGAGAACAATACAAAACCGAGCCTCATGCGACTCCTCACAACATAATCAAATGGGGACATGGTGACAGTACGAGCGTCTGACAGGTCGACAGTTCGGATGGGTGCCTGCCAAGCAAGCCATCGCTAAATATACACAAGGGTCGGTCTTTGGCAGCTCTTCTCCATTGTCAGTTGCTGGGGCTTCAGGTTTTCTGATAAAAGAGGGCTGGTTGCGAAAGTCAAGTGACAGCCATGACAGTGGAGAGGACGTGGGTTGGGGCCTCCTAGGCTGGGGCTGGGGGTGGGTATGGGGCTGGTGGTGGACGTGTGATAGAGGACCCTGGTGGTCGTGACCTGTTGGGAGGTTGATAAGCTAGGCCCAGCGGCCGGTAGGAGAATAGACTTGTCATGGAGGGTCCCCAGTCTTGTGGCCAGCTAGAGTGATGGTCCTGACTGCTGTGGGTGTCCTGCTCTTTCCTGTCCTGGTCGGGGATCTGTGGCTCTGGCCGCGGCCGCAGAGCTTTGATGAACTCAGCACAATGTTGAATGGGAGTGTTTGGCAGCTGAGACAGTGGGGCTAAAGCTGCAGGTCAGAGATAACACCACCTTACAGAGCTCCCTGTGTGCGCCACTAGTGATGGCCGTCCATCACAGAGGAGGAACAGGAAACAGTCCAACAGGTTGTAGTTAAATAGGCTAAACTTCTGGGCCTCTCTTCTCCTTTTGTCTTCCTTAATTTTGGAGGTTGTTGTCTAAATGTAGTCTGACAAATAGGGGCAACTCTTCCCCTAACTGTACCAGTTACACCACACACACACAACAGACGCACACACACACCACAGACGCCACACACCACAACACAGACGACACACACACACAGACACACACACACACAGCGCACACACACACACAGACCACACACACACACACACACACACACCACACACACACACACACACACACACACACACACACACACACACCACACACACACACACACACCACACACACACACACACACACACACACACACACACACACACAGACGGCACAACGCACACACACACCACTTTTGGTATTAATCTTAAATTGTGTCATGAAATTGTATCATTACAAACTGTATCCGCAGCGTTCTATTCCATTTTGTTGCAACTCGAGCAAATACCTCTCCGTCCATTCTAGCAACAGGCTACACGGAGAATGGAACGGTTGGAAAGGGGGAACAGCTTGAGTCTCACAAAATGGGATATAACGTTGTGGATATCTAAAGACCGGCATCACTACTGAGAACTTTTCCGTTTCTTAAAATGCGTATTTGGGTGTTTTTTCAGACCCCCTGTACTGCACAACGAGGATGAGGAAGTGACTCGCCGGTTGGGGTAAGTTTCTCAAAAACAAGTGAAATCGCCCCAAAAATGTCTGGACTCTTCTACAATATGACATTTAGATTTGATTGTAAAAAAATAATAATTCTCCTTCAACTACTTCACCTCTGAAGTAGTCTTCAGGAAGCAAGGTCTAATCTCAGTAAGAAGGTGGTGCTTGATTTTTCAGTGGAAAACAGAGAGGATGTGACTGGCCAATGGAAGCACGCAAGACCTGTTGACCTTGTCAATGTGTGTGTGTGCGTGTGCGTGCGTGCGTATGTGTGTGTCATCACATGACAAGTCAGGTCTCTAGGGGAAAAGCAGGACTGTGTCTCAGTCAGGAAGGAAGTGAATACAAGGAATGATAATAAAACACTATCAATTATAACCTATGTAAGTCAACAGTTTAAGCCTCTGTCTATGTCTCATCACGTCCAACCATTGTTGTGAGATTTCATTACTGAAATATTTACTTCATGCAATAGAAATGGCACGTTTCACTAAAATCCCAGTGTTTTTCAGCGTCTTGCTTTGTTCTGATGTCGTATATAAACTCTGAGAGAAGCAGTATTATCACACAAGATTATACAGTGTTTGCCTTGTTGTTTAGGGAATCCCACACGTACTGTATCTATCACACAAAAACCTGACAAACGTTCAACAAACATAATCTGAGCGACACCGCGCTCACGCTCCGTTTTGACGGCGGCTGATCTCTCACAAGGTATCAAAATGTTGGATTTGGCCTTTTCCCGACAACATCGGAACCTGAATGTTACAGTAACCCGGCAACACAAGAAATGGGATAAGGGCTTGATCTCCCCTCAGAGAGAGAGAGAGAGAGGAAAGGGGGGGGGGGGGGTCTTCCTGACAGTTCCAAAACTGAATTAAATCAGAGGGATTAAGGTTACCTGTAAAGAGCTGTCAGGTAGATTTACAGGGCCTGCTGATAAGTCGAGCAGGAGGGTCTAAATACATTCTGGCATCCCGTTGCTAACAGCCAGTCAAAGGAAAATAAAACTCTCTCATACACACACACGGACACAGAGCAAACACACACACAGCCACCACCCACTTTAATATCTGCCTTAATCGGGGGGGGGGGGACAGCTGCCTTGATCCAGGGGAAAATACACAAATTTCAGGCAGAGAACACTGACATACAGGATTGGTCTCCAACGTACACAGCAACATGACATACAGGATTGGTCTCCAACGCACACAGCAACACGGCCCAGAACCTGTCCCCCATGAACCCCTGCTTTGCTAGATCCAAGCCCTGGCCTGGCCATAGAGGCACAGCTGCAGTTTAAGCAATCATTCAACGCCACCAGATAGCTGCACCATATCGCTGTCGTATGGGATATCTTCTTCTATGGGCTTTCTTTCAAGAGCTGCAATGAACATTTAGTAGAACTTTCAATTCAAAGGCATTTGGGTATTCAATGTTTTCTACTAGCTAAACACACCGTTTAGTACTTATATTCAAGGTAGCAAACAAAAGTGGACTAAACTGTGAATCTCACGGAATGTTATGTCACGTGTGCACATGCACACTCTGTCACTGCTTTTGAGAGTCTTCACCTGATAACACACTGTAGGAAAGAGTGATTAACAGTGTTGTGGTAGAGAATGTGCCAAGGCTGGAGCCCTGTGACATCACCAGTAGGCCTACAACAACATCCCTGGTCCTCGTGAGGAACTGTACAGTCATCTGAGAGCAAAAGTGACTAAAGGTTCCTCCCACTAATCTTTGCATATCTTGAACTGATAATTTCAGTGAATCTTTGCTATATGAGTCTTTGCTATATGAATCTTTGCTATATGAATCTTTGTTATATGAGTCTTTGCTAAATAAACCTTTGCTATTTGAGTCTTTGCTATATGAGTCTTTGCTATATAAGTCTTTGCTATATGAGTCTTTGCTATATGAGTCTTTGCTATATGATTCTTTGCTTTATAAGTCTTTGCTCTGTACGTCTTTGCTATCGTGAACTGATATTCAGGACATTCAGAACTTTCTGTTGGCCATCATGGACAGAGTTATGAAAAGTAATTATTTGCAGCTCATCAGGTATGCAGGGTTATCTCCGGAGTATAGCGAAGGCTTTTGAAAACGTTTTGCTACACAAGGAGGTCAAACCCCCACGCTAGCAGTCTGCACAGATAGTTCAAGATATTTTCCCCAATGTGAAATATGTTTAACATATGATAGCCCCCAAAGGGCAAAGTAGCTGTTAAGATGTAACATAAATGGCAATGTACAGTATTTGTTAATATAATGCTGTAGTATAATTTAATTACTTATATCATTAGGTTATAGTTGGCAGTTCTCCTTTAGAGAAAAAGGTGATATCTAGAACCTAAAAGGGTTATTTGGCTGTCCCCATATGAGAACCCTTTCAAGAACCCTTTTGTGTTTCAGGTAGAACCCTTTTGGTTCCAGGTAGAACCCTTTGGGATTCCCTCTGAGGAAAAATGTCTACATGGAAGCCAAAAGTGTTGCTACCTGGAACTAAAAACGGGTTCTACCTGGAACCAAAAATGATTCTCCCATGGGGCCAGCCGAAGAGACCTTTTGGAACCCTTTTTTCTAAGAGTGTAGTGTGTACACTGCCATAGTATTTTCCATAAGAACAGGGGTGAATTGCATCGTGTAAAATCAAATAAATCTCATTGCTATGACCTGTCAGCTAGTGTCAGTTACAGCCGGTCCTTCAAGACCACTCAGAGGCTATGTGAAGTGGTTCAGGTCCAACTGGGGAAAAGATCTCCTTTGGTGTGAGGCTAACTCCACCTCCACTATATGCTGTCTTCCTCATGAAGCCATATTTCCTCATAACATCTGAGTTATGGCTTGCTGAATTCTGCTTCCCAAATGCCACCCTATTTCCCCTATTTCCCCCCCACTCATGGTGTTTGGTCAAAAGTAGTGTGCTGTTATAGTGAATAGGGTGCCATTTGGGACTACATCGAAAAGCCATTAAAGCTCTGAGCAATGGATTAAAAGGTCTTTGCTTATTTTAGGCATCAAGGGTACGAACCCAACCATTTCTGAGTCATTATAATTGAAAACATCAGTTTGCAACATTTACAAGGCCTCCGTAAAATGGGTATTCCCCCGTGCTGTATTAAGTCACTGCACCTCGGTGTATCCACAAAATATATCATCACTCCTGTCACCGCCTGCCGCTGAGGTTGGTATGGGAAAGAAATTGACGATTGTTGAGCTATTTAGCCTACTTTTCCCACTTTATTTATGTCCTGGGTGTAGCCAAGCATCCTTGCGAGGGTTGGCTTGGAGGGAATTGCTACAGGTCGACTTTCAAAATGCTTGGAAAATACAAGTTAAGATAGAGACCAAGTCCCTTGTGGAAATGTTCTCACCCCTACACGATTAGGTAATACCTAATGTATACAAATGTTATTTCATTTGACATCATGTCAGTGAACTGCAGGTGGGGAATGCCAGCTAGGAAACTAACGTTACAGACTGATTTTGCATCAGGTGGTTTGACTCAAACAAAATATGAGCGAAGTTTGTAAAGGTTATGTACAATGAATAAGTAAAGGTTTGTTGGTTCATGGTGTCTCACAGTATTCTAAAGTAATATTTATAAACATAGCCGGTTATAGGTTACAGAACCTGTATAGATTTGCATATTTAGGTGTGTTAGGAGACAGGATAAAACAAAACCAAATTCAATACATATACATGAATATCCTCTAGAGCATAACTTGGCAGACTGATATACAGTAGGTGGTCACAGGTGAAGAGAACATTCTGTCTTAGTTTTCCAGGATATATCAAGAGCAATACATTACGTTAACAATCACCTCAACCTACAGAACCACCCACCATCCTGCTCTCCTCCCACTTCCTCAGAATACCCTACGTCTGAGAGAGGTAATGTTTTCTAACCATGACTACATGTGTTTAGCTTGGACCAGGGAACGTTCTCTAGATTTAACACAGACTATGAGCTGATAGGTTGGTATGGGTCAGACCGAGTGTTTTTTTCTTCCACGAAGATTGCTGGCTTCCCACACGATTGGTCATAGACTACTAGACAGACATAAAATGTTTGGTTTGAATATGACACCGACAGGTTTTAGCTGCTCGAACAAAAGTGTACAGAGCCTTTCGTGGAAAGCATTTTGAAGTTTCTGACGGTTATTTATCAAGAACAAGAAAGATACAGTATTGAGGGATGCAATTGTATTGAAAGCGTCAATTTATTACATCGGAGCACAAGGCACATGTGGTTGGCTGTACAACACAGTGAAATACACGTACTAGTAGGCCCCACGCGACCATGTTTCCAGCGATTCCACTGATAATCACTGCAACTCAGGAGGAGCTTTCTGAGTCTTTCAGTCTTTGTTGAGCGGCTGGTGGAGACAGATGGAAGCAGTGGGCTAGCGTTCACGTCGCACCTCTACAACGGATGCATAAACAATTGCATGACGGAACACAAAGAGCTTTTACGCTGGCAAGGCTTTGCCCACATCAGCAGCTTCATCAGCGAGCGGTCACAAAGAAACCGAGAGCTAAACGGCCTCTCTTGTTGAGGAGGGAACGGGCTTTGAAATGCAGATTGGGTAACTATCGACTGTCACCTGTTCGGAGCACTCCGACTCCTAGGTTACATCCCAAATGGCAACATAGTCCCTATGTAGTGCACTGCTTCTCAAAGGGCCCTGGTCAAAAGTAGTGCACTATATAGGGAATAGGGTGCCATTTGGGAAGAAGCCCTGATGTAGCATCGGCAACTGAAAGTAGTATATTCAAGGACCACTGTTTGAGCTTTATCAACCGGCAAAGCCGATTGGGGTTGATAGCTGTATTTTTGCTGTCATGACGGAGTACGGTGTTTTATCCTCAGTCACTCTGAGTTCTAGTGTCATTTCAGTTATGACCAAAAGGGATAGCCTACAACCATATATCACAAGGGAAAACATTTATCTTCACCCTAACGTCATAAACCTTTAGAATTTTTACAATATTAAAATGAGAGTTTTGAGCTAGAATCCCCACTGCAGTAGAATTGCATTTTTTTGCATACAGGTTTAATAGTTGGTCTTTACTGTATTTAACCTAGCGTGTGTTGTCCTTTTTTCAAGTTGAAATACTTCCAGCGATTTGACACAATTACACCGTCTCTTCCCTCTGCATTACCGTACGTCCCTTTGGAAATTGCTCATTATCACGAGGCTTTGCCTTTTAGAGAAGTTATAATGAGGATGGTGGTGTTACATTTTGCTTTTCTGAGTACACCCGACTTCAAACAGACCTACTTCAGCCCAATTAGAGCTGCGTTAGCACTGAAATGCCTTTTTCTCTTCCACATAGATATACTGTAGGGGCAAGCCACGGTCAGCCAGTTGCCACTTGATATCGTGGCACATTCAGTCATTCATTCATTCGTTCGTTTTTTTAAATTCATACATGTTTATGTTCATTCATTCATTCATTGATGTTGAATCTTTGACACCTATCATTCATGCCCAACACATACAATCTATAGTAGACTTTCACTTCCCCTCTTGTAACAATCTCATTGGGTGTCACGGTAACGCTCTGATAGGTAGATACTTCACATAAGTACAATAATAAAGAGGACGCCCTTTGCCCTTGTTTGACTCGACACTTTTCAGCTGTTAGGTGTGTTTGGTTCGTGGGCGCCAGATTGTTTCAGTTCAAATGAGCAGCACTGAGCTGGTCGCTGAGCCCAGTGTTTTACCCGACTGTCTGTCTGGGACAATAGCCAGCTTCCTTTCCCATAGTGCAGTTCCTCTTTCCGGGGCACAGAGCCTATAAAGCTGTCAGTGAGCATGTAGGCCACGTCACCTTTGCCACGGTTTTACAGACGAATCCACCTTACTCACACACACACACACACACACACATGGACGGATGGACTTGCAACGGCACGTACATGCATCGATGAAGGCAGTCACACTCACGCACGCACGCAACACACGCACGCACGCACACACAACACACACACACACAACACACACACACACAACACACACAACACAACAACACACACAGCAACACAACACACACACACAACACCACACACACACACAACACTACACACACACACACCACACACACACACACACCACACACACACAACCAACACACACACACAGCTACAGATTTCATCAGGTTAATGAATTCCTAAAAAACAAGCATTTTGGAGTCAACTCTTACCAAATGAGGCCATGCACACATTTCACTTTCCAAGAAGTATTGCATTATGAAATGGATTTGGTGATTTCTTGCAGTAAGAGTAATTACGAGGAAGCATTGACGCTGAAGAGCTAAATCCAAAACTGCTGCCATGTTACAAGAATGAAGAGTCAGAATGATCTGGGATGATGAGCTGATAAATGTCTTTCGCCTTTAACTGTGTTGTAGCAGTCCGTCCACACACACACACACACACACACACACACACACACGACACACACACACACACCACACACACACACACACACCCACACCACAACACACACACACACACACACACACACACACACACACACGCACACATAAGAGAGAGAGAGACTGTATACTAGCAGTCCAGTCCCAGGCAAAGTAGAAGTATGAGTATGCAGGGCCAAATGGCCTCCTTGCCCTGACAGGGGATTATAGAAAACAGATGACTTACGCTTCTAATTTGCGGGCTTAAATTGCAAACAGAGTTTCAGGAGTCTGGGAGAGTAAAACATGGCAGCAGGGGAGAAGCCACACACAGCCACATCACTATGTGGCCATTGTAGGTGAAAGTAAATGAGAACAGACAGGTTACGATGGTATAGTGTATTACCATACACAAGTCTTGAATTGCCACAGTGGAGACATCATTACACTGAGTGGGGGAACCAACACTAACAGTAACTATTTACTATCAGTTATTTAAGAATAATGATCTGCTTATTGTCATAACCCCAGTACATAATGAAAGTTCAAGCCCATACCAACCGACAGGAGATCGAGGCTAATAGGATAGGCAGTAGAAGTGCATCTTTTCCTTGTAGTGTGGTCTTGGTTGCGTCTACATTACTGGAAGTGCTCAAACAAAGTTGCATTGAAAGTAGATGTAAAAATATTCAAGCGATGTGACTTACATAGCTGCAGCATGATTTGTAGGGCGTTAAAYGCCACAGTCAGCAGCACGTTAAACCTCCACCTGTTGGCAATTACCCTCGTTACTGGTCTTCAAGGTACGGAGAGAGACATATCTGGTTCCCGTGGCTGTTCCTGGAGAGTTGTGTGAATGGGACCATGAATGTGGCACTGGGGTCTTGGAAAAGGTCTCGGAACCGAAACATTGACAATGAATGTGAGGTGAAATTGTGTGCGCGGGAGTCATATTTATTTTTGCTACATGGCACCGAGCTGAATCCTCCAGTTAAACAAGGGCTTGGAGTCTTGAACGGTTGGAGGCCACAGGAGCGCAGAGCAAGAGGAATGGAAATATACTCCTCGTCTGGGACAGATGGAGGAGGCTGGGGGTGGGTGGGTGGGGGGGGGGGGGGGGGCTGCCACCTGGCACTTGTTTGGGTCCGGCTGGGGGGCGTTACAATGTTGGCCTTGTGGCCAGGGGGACTGGGGGAGGGAGGGGGGCTCCTGGATACACCGCAGGATTAGCCCCTAGCCTGCTGCACCATCTGAATCATTAGCCCTGTGGTAATGGAGTTACTGTGAAGGCTAATAGTCAGTGTTATAACACATTATAAGTGTATTATAAGGCATTATATAGGATAGTGTATGCATGTGCTTCAAATAAAGTGCTAGTGATAAATGTAACCAGATTGCTTATGAATTTAGAGGAGCTTCTGTTCTGATTCTGAATGAGGAACAAGGGAGAGGGGGAGACTGACTGTGACAAATGATGAACATGTCATGTCTTATGACTGTGTAGTGACGCCCGTATGTAGGTATTCTTAAAGAAGGGTTACCCCTTATTGTGTAAGTATTTAGAGGTCTTCGGATCTCATTGTGAGTAAGAAACAGGTTGGGGGAGACTGTTCTTTTGGAGACAGGCCACGTCACTGACTGGTCTGTCTGACTGAGAGTTAACCGCTGTGTGGTTTGACGGATCAGCCCTGTCCAGTGTAGTTGTCCGCGGTAGAATGGTTAGGTAGACCTGGATAGACACTCATGTCCACATTGTGCACAACAAATGACATCTCATCAAGTTGATATCGGACTTGAAATGTCGATCGGGGGCTTGCTGAGAGGGCTGAAGATTCGGTATGAATTTATTTGAGCTCCAGGGTTAAAGATGTCCATTGTGCTGATTTCATGGTGTCTAAATAATAGTCTTGGGGTAAATATGTCCCAAGCTGAACACACAGTATATTACATCTGGGTTTCATTTGGATTCCTATGGAATACGAATGTGGAAGAATAGAGCAGGTATTTGCTAACACACACACACACACACACACCCTACACACACACTCAAACACATGCACACATTGCAAAGGGGAAATGCAATTTACTAGAGTGCCATACTTTATAAATTCAATGTTAAGAGGCCTGTCTTTTTACAATGTTCGTGGTGAATCCTTGACAACCATCCAAACACTGAAAGAGATATAAGACCTCTTTTCGCAGCGTGGGTTCTATATTTAACAGAAGAATGCTGTGCTCTTTGAATAAAAGGGGGGGGGGGGGGTTATGCACTTAGGAACTTACACATACAANCCAGGGGGTTCCTGGATACACCACAGGATAAGCCCCTAGCCTGCTGCACTGTCTGAATCCATAGTCCTGTGGTAATGGAACACGCCGGTAGGTAAAGCGTTCCATAAGCACTTGAGTTATTATGAAGGCTTATAGTCGGTGTTATAACACATGATAGGTGTTTTGTAAGGCATTGCAAAMGATGTTGTATGCATGCGCTTCAAATAAAAGTGTTACTGATAACTGTAAGCAGATTGCTTATGAATTTAGAGGAGCTTCTGTTCTGATTCTGACTGAGGAACAGGGGAGAGGGGGAGACTGACTGTGACAAATGATAAATATGTTATGTCTTATGACTGTGTAGTGAAGTCCATATGTAGGTATTCTTTAAAAAAAAGGGTTACATTGCGTATGTATTTAGAGGGCTTCGGATCTCATTGTGAATGAGGAACAGGTCAGGGGAGACAGGCCACATCACTGACTGTCCAGTCTAGTTGTCAGCAGTAGAATGGTTGGGTAGACCTGGATAGACACTAATTTCCACATTGTGCACAACAAATGGCATCCCATCAAGTTGATATTGGACTTGAAATGTCGATRGGGGGCTTGCTGAGAGGGCTGAAGATTCGGTACGAATTTATTTGAACTCCCGGGTTAAAGGAGATGTCATTGTGCTGATTTCATTGGTGTCTAAATAATAGTCTTGGGATAAATATGTCCCAAGCTAAACATACAGTATATTACATCTAGGTTTCATTTGGATTCACATGGAATACAAATGTGGAAGAATAGAGAAGGTATTTGCTAACACACACACACACACACACCCCACACACACACTCAAACACATGCATAGGGTAAATGCAATTTACTAGAGTGCCATACTTTATAAATTCAATGTTAAGAGGCCTGTCTTTTTACAATGTTCGTGGTGAATCCTTGACAACCATCCAAACACTGAAAGAGATATAAGACCTCTTTTCGCAGCGTGGGTTCTATATTTAACAGAAGAATGTTGTGCTCTTAGAGTAAAGGGTGGGGGAATAAAGGGCCATTTCAAAGTAGCGGCAAACGAAAACACACCAAATGTTTTACGCACTTATGAACTCACACACACAAAACAACTATAAAAAAAAAAGGCTTTTGAAAGGGTGACTTGATGTTGAAGCATTTTTCTTAAAACATAATAAAACATCCCATTCAAATATGAGTGGATTATTCAGCCTGGTAAAGTTCCCCGATCATAAGTGAATTAATAAGCAGGAATAGTCCTGTAAAATTCCCCATTAATGTTCCTGGTTATTCATGGCGTACAAGGAGGTAACAGTATGCTAATAAAGGAAATATTCATTGGCCAAGGGTAAGCCACATTAGAGCTAGAACGCACGCACGCACACACACACACGCGCGCGGTCCCGCAGTCGGCCCCGTTGAAAGGTACATTTCTCCAGACATCACACACGCTATTTCACATTGCCCAGACAACACGGCCTGGCCTCCATGGTTAATTGTGCAAAGGTTGGCGGACAATCGCAATGGTGGTCCACACTGTACTTGACACTGGGGGTGAAGCTGGCTGCCTGCTCAACGTAGTCCATTTAGCAGCACAGCTGAAGTGTTTACATTCGGTGTGTCTGTCGCCCCATTGTCTCAGAATGAGGACATTGAAATCACCTGGTGGGAGGAAAAGGGTCCCATAGAAGAAAGCCTTTGTCTGCGCCGGGGGTGGACTGGGGGAACCCAGGCACCTTCCCTGTCGCCCTCTCCCAGGGTATTTTTTTGTTGTTGTTTTAAACCCTTCCTCAGTCAGTCATTAGTCGGCTACAGTGGGGAGGGAAACGTGAGGCCCTTAGCGGGACCTCAGCCTTTTCAAACAGGAGGAACGCCTTTTGTTTTTGCACCCTGTCAAAAACGGTCACCTAATTAAACCTGATATCTCTGGCCAAAGAGAAACCATTTGTTAATGGCTCTTTTGGAATTTACTTAATGAGTTTAGATGCCCATTGTGTTGGCACGGGAGCTCCTGTAAGACYACGCTCTGAACAAGAACGCACACACAAGCGCACACACACATAAATGAGGGGCGAAGATTGAGCAATGGAAGCAACGAGCTGACATGACTGTGGTCTAAGTAGACAAGGTGAAGCATGAGGGAAGAGGGCTATGGAATCAAGGCAGGTCATTAAAAGGGGGAACAAAAGGGTATAATACCCAGGGGCCTGGTTCTACTGTTCCAGCCTGCCTGGCATTGTGTTGGTGCACGGCGGATATTTCAGGAGCTATCTGAACAACACCTTGATCATATCAAGTCGCTGACCCCGTTTTCTTCCGCAAACTCCAGCGGCTTTTTTTGGGGGGCCCTATCAGTTGTTTTTCCCGCCCCCCCCCTTTCTCCATTCTATTTCTATGCTTTTGTTCATGTCTCAAGGCTCACGTCTCTCTTTCTTCTGGGGTCTATGGAGAGGGAACAAGCTTGTTAGCTGGCGTGGATATTTTGACTGGAGTTACACTTTGGCCACTTGCCTATGGAAACAGTGTCAAGGAACAACCTGGTATAATTGTCACATGGGAAAGTCCTGGGGGAGATCTTTGGTGAGGTTCAGCCTGATAAATATCAAAAGATCCTCACATCTCTTTTCTTTATCCCMCCTTTATTTTTCCAGTGAAGGAAACTTGTAAATGAATCTTAGAGTCAAAACAAGATTTTTTTTTTTGTTGCTTTGGATTCTCTCTCTAGTTATCTTTCAGTTTTTTCCCCCAGAAGTTTTCATCAAAGGGGCATAGTGTCTGAAACCTAGTGTAAGACCATGCTTGCAATTCAAAGATTACATGTTTATTGAGGTTTGCAGGCCACAGTTTATTTAATGAGATTCTGACTCTAAGCTTCAGGAAAATAAATAAAGAAATAAAATGTGGATTTTGGTTTGGGAAAGACTATGGAATGGAGAAAAAGTCAAGAAAGAAGAGTGAATGACATTACTACAGACACAAACAAATAATTAAGGCATATAGTATGAGGATATGTGGGATGTGTAATATACAGGTAGATTTATGTTGCATACACACACACACACACACACGCACGCACGCACGCACGCACGCACAAACGCACGCACGCACGCACGCACGCACGCACGCACGCACGCACGCACACACACACACGCACACACACACACACACACTTATGTTGCATAACAAAAATATGTTCTGTTTCAATGCCATAATATATTCACAAACATAATATACATAATCAATACACTTTTGACCCTGGTCTTCAATATCATCCTATTAATAATAGTAGAATCAAATGTTTTTTCATCATTGCTATCTGAATGATGGATGACGAAACGCGTCCAAAATACATTTGAACCAATTTAATGTATGTTTCTCAGCATCTTCAATATGTTATTGCATGTGAAGTACATTCAGTGCCAACATCATAGAGGCCTTGGCCTTGAACGTTGAACCTGATGCATGTCAAGCTATTACTGGCCCTGGTAAAAGCACACTCTGATGCTGCTTAGGTTTCCGACAGAGACACTATCCTCTCGCAAACAACCACACCACCAGGAAATGCAACTGAGAAAGGCAGATGGTTCAGATACTTCTTCCAATTAATGAAGAAAGGAAAGCATAGGAAGATTGGAGGGAGAGAGGGAGAGAGAGAGAGAGAGGAAAAGAGGAGTGCGGCTAGGATTTTTTTATAACCCCACTCTTGTTCGTGCCCTTGCCTTAGTTAAACCAGTTAGGCCTGTTACATTAGCCATTGGAATGGTTTATGTACTTGTACCAATTCAATTATTTGTTTCTGCGAGTCAGCTGTGGAGGAAGCCAGGGAAGGCACTCACATAAATTCTAGCTGTTAATGTCCAAGTAATGCAGTGGCCGTGATCATTTAAGACAGGACAATTGATACTGCTGTCAGTGGAGKGGCCTCCGTAAAGGATGTTTTTACAGAACATCATGGTGACACTTTMCTCAGATGAATGTCCAGGAAATGCTCTTGATTAATGTAATGTAATAAAAGAAATGGGGGCTCAAATGCCTCCGCACGTCTTGTTAAGAATATTTGATTCATCATATGAAATCCGGAGCAGTCCTTGTCTCCCAGCCGTCCGCCGAGGCCCTTCCTATCATTGTTGTTGTCATCAGTCAATATATGTGACATTGACAACACTTAAAGCCCCCCTCCCTCTCTCTCTCTCCCTACAGCATTGTATAGCTTCTCGTTGTCAGGGCCCTCAATAGATATGTATTTCCATGTCATCTTTCGGAGGTGTCAGACTCAGAGAGATGGTGGTGGATCGTGGGAGAAACAGTAATGTCAGTTCATTTATGTCACTCTGAGCTGGAGATGAGGAGGGGTGGGACGGAACACTTACACTAAAACACACAAGAAACGCCCCGCGTCGGGAATATTAGACGACACAAGATGATAATATTCCGTGCTGAAGCACCCATTCAGTTGTGTGACTTGACCCTCGTGTCACACTCATGACAGTGTTTGGACGTGACGTCTGAACCGCATTGATCTCTCCCTGTGACTCTTTGTAGCGTAGAGGCTTTACAAAAGGAACGCTCTGAACGTCAACAGAAGGCTGTAAACTCCAAGAACAAGAAACTATTTCCATGTCACAGATCTACACCAGGTTGGCTTCTCTGTTCACTTGCGAAGTCAGTCTGCGCCACTCCAGAAAATGAGTTCCTTTCTTCCCCCGTCCCGTGGATCTGCTTCTGTTAACCAAATTCACTACCAAGAAAAATCCTCTCCATTTTGGCTTAAGATTCGGTTCACATTCAAGGTATAATATACAGTATATCTTGTCTCTGTTTGCAGTAGGCAGCACTAACATTTGCTCGCTATACCGCCTCAATGGAGCATGTGTTTTATTCTGTTTTAAGGGGCGCATCAGCAGACCACTATGGAGTATGGAAAGTAACTCCAGCTGTGAACTATATGAATATGTTACTCATCCATACCGCTCTCGGGAATAACTAAGGCCACCGTCCTTAGGTGTCATCAGTTTTGGGGCCTAGCAAGTCACATCTTTTTCAACCTGAGTGACTTTTAAACATATCACGTTAATGAATAAGTGTTAACTGTTTGTCTAACGATAGGTGAGGCCAAAGTCAAGCCAAGGTTCACTTTATTGAACGTCACCATGTTGCAACTCACCTGAAAAACAACTAAGGTAAGGTAGCACGGGATGTATTGGCCCACTGAAGAAGTTACATATTGGAACAGAGTTCCATACTGCATCTCAGGTGGGTCTGTTAAARTGTGGCCAGCACCACCTCAGTAATGTCATGATAAAGTTACCTTTGAGACAGCAGGTTAACGATTTTTGGCAGAGATACTGATTGACTACCATCTTCCTACCTAGGTGTTCCCTGATAAACTCATTCTCAGAATGACAAAAAAAATTATAATCTAGCTATATATGTTGTGTACATTTTTACCAAGGGTTAAGGGTTAATAGTAGGCCTAGCATTTCCCAGCGTTTGGTTCAGAACATAGAGAACCTACACGTGTATTTCTGGAGTATTTAAGGTGACACCTTGCTTGGTAATCCACTTACTGTCTAATTTCTGGCTTCTTGTAAACAAATTGATGTTATCAATTGTGATGTTGGCAAATATGGCATCCGATCATCTGCTTGTTGAATGTTTATCTACCCTCACACTCTCCCACCTGCTAAGAGATGCCACGCTTTAATGAAATTGTTTGAATATCCCGGCCTGGTTGCTAAGGAACAGTGTTTCTTGGTTCCTGGGGATGGGATGCTTACAGATTTCTGTCATCAAATAATGATTAGAGATGTGCTAACCTCAAGGTGTGCGGAGCACTGAAGGGTGTATTCAGATGGAGATTTGCAAACAGCTCCAAGAAGGGGAGGGGGGGGGGGGAGGCTTTGCGTTGTGTGTGTGTGTGTGTGTGTGGTGTGTGTTGTGTGGTGTGTGTGTTGTGTGTGTGTGTGTGTGTTTGCAAGGCATGGCTTAGGCACCAGTTCAGTCTGGCACTTTAAAAGGACATATAATGGTTTTGTCTGTGAACCAAGGGTTTGTCATAGCGACAGTACCTCTGATGGATTCATATCCTAATGTAATTGACAATGGTTTAATGTTGACATTTTTTAAGGAATAGCTAGACAGATTTTTTTGTGTTGTTATATTTGTTGACAAGGTGGCTATGGAAAAAAAATGGCAGCAACATATTTCAGCGATTATAACTTGTCACAGGACTCTTTTTTTTTTAACCTTTTTTCATGTTTGATCTCTCTCTTCAATCACATCCTTTCACATATTCATATCAGAAAATATATCGCCGTTGAACACAACCTTGCAGAAAATTGGTACTATACAAAACATTTTGACGTCAGGTATCCATGCATGCATCTATGAATAACATACATTTGTGTGTGAATGGTTGGCAAGTCATTTTTACATTTTGAAAATTTCAAACAGACAGAAAAGGTCTGATGAAATGCTCATGTACTACATACATGTGTTATGTATGGCTTATGAATGTGTTAAGAAGTCTTAATGTAGCTGTCCTTCAAAAGCAACGTTACAGAGTGCTACCTAAGAAGTCCGGTCTTGTTTTATCCAACTCTGTGACGGACAGTCTGTCCACTGTCCTCCAGCTTGGCTTCCTGTTTGCGTCACATTGATTGTTGTCCCATGACTGCAGGCGAGCCTTTGAACAATGGCATACGGAGAGCAGCACCTCTCCACAGGCTCTCAAGAAATGGGAGTCAATCAAAATGAGGCAGGAGATCCCCAGATTGCATAGCTCCAGAGCGTCTGATCCACGGGGGCACTAACCCCCACGCACCACCCCCCAAAACGTGAAGCCTTTCAAMGTATCATTATTGGCTTACTCACCACTGGTTTGGATCAATTGTTCCTTCGTTAATGGATAATAATTGAAGTGTGAGTTCCGTCGTGCTACCATACCGCCTCATACAAAGACAACACTAAAGGATGCGTTTAATTCAAGTTCAGAGTAGCATTAACGGGAGCAGGACCTAAATTGACATCTCTGTACGCTCAGAGTAAAGACATTTCCTTCATTCACTAAGGCTCCGAGGCACACTCTTGATAATTACAAATTCCATGGTATAGGCTTCCTTCCCTTCTGACTGCAAGCCTGAAACGCAGACACATCAAGACTAGAGTCATGCAGAAATGGCTCCTCTCGTGGGCTATGCATTAACGCCCATATCAATTGAACGGTGTTTAAGTGCTGTGAAAGGAGCCCAGTGCCAGACGTGAGGGCCAGAGGCGCGTCGCGTTACACAGAGCAGCACACGTTCGGTCAGCACATCCTGTGATCTGCGTCTCTAATGTGGATCGAGAGGAACGTTAACTGTGAAAAAGAAATGTCATCGTCGAGTCCTTTCATTCAAGATGTTCCCCTCAAGATAAGAATTTCTATGGGTTCGCACTCAGCAACTCTAATCAATCGACACAATTAGAGGCCCGAGGCTATTACCATTGTGCGCACTAACACATTCGCTACACTGAATAACATCTCCTCATTGAGAACAGAAGAAAGCCAGTGGAGGTGAGTGACTCAATGGGGTGAGGAAACCTGACCAGATACAGCTTCTAATCGGAGCCAATAAAACCCCCGTGACTGGAGCCGAATCGCTGTTAACCCCAGTCGCGCCGTACACGAATACAGCCAGAGGTTTATAGCCACAAAACACAAACATACAGGAAGTTCCTAGCCACCCAGTAGGATACGGTAATCAAACACAAGTGTTTTGGAGAAGTTAAGGGGATCACAAGATCAACTGCGGATGGTAAGGAGGGGTAAGGAGAGCGGATCTGAGGTGAGTGACTCATCATCAGCAATGGTTAACAGGAAAATGGGGTTGTGCAACCGTGACCATTGGCCATCAAACACACACACGCACACACGCACACGCACAAATAGCGGCTGTTTTTATCCCGTGGCACGAGCTGACTGGTGGTGGCCGATTATACACACCTGTTCTTCTGCCTGGGAGATTTTTGCAACCAGGGGAACGAAAAGAGACACCCCAAAAACCACAGCTGTGCTTGCAGTTAAACAGATAGAGGAGGCCGGCRGRGATTYTGTAACCTTYGTGTAACACTTGGTATGGTGTGTGGGCAGAGAGGGAGAGAGAGAAAGGATTTCGGGATGGGGCCTGGGAGATTACACATCATTTTTGTTGTATTTCTCACCAAACATTTGCCAAATAAGAAATGAATAGAACAAATCTGCCAGCGGGAACAAGTAACAGATACGTTTCTGATTGGTATTGTATTGTGGCTTATCACTGAGAAATGCCCAAAGGCACAACAATAGTATGTCATGTCTAATATGCTACAAACAGTAAATAATTACTCATTAAGATTAGGAGTGAAAATAATTACAAGTACTTGCTAAATGCTAAATATTGCTAATTACGTTTTACACAGCAGCAGCTATATATAGAGAGTTGAACTACCATTGTTTATCTGTTTTTTTACAGATAACGAAAGGGCTATCTATTTCCTGCATTACTATCTCTATAGGACAACTTCTATAATGACCATTTCTATATATAAACCATACTGTATATAAGGACTATTTCAACAAAAGACATGTTCCACAATGACATGGCATAAATGAATACTTATGTCCAGTACATATATACTATTTGTACCAGGATCTTCTCTACGTAGACTATTTCTTTACGGATGATTTATATCAGAACTTATTTATTTGAGCACTATTTCAATAATGACATTTCGATAAGGACAATTGTCACTGCATATCTTCTCTACAGAGGTCATGCTATGTCATTTCTTCCTTAAAAAAGCAACAGGCAATAGAGTCGGAGTTGGGATCTTGCGTAAGTGAATGCAATTAAAACCTGCCGGTGTCAGATGCCAGGGTTTCAATCGTAAAAGGCTCCTGTGAGTCTTACCCTAACAGGCTGGCTTGGCAACACTCAGGTTGACTCCAGAGCCGAGACTTCCTCAACTAAATGAACATCGGGACAGGCCCAGATTAGTCCTTAATTGAGAGGTTTGTCTAAATACCGCTCTGAAACCTGTGGTAGAAGTCTCATCGAGCCTGATTGCCCTGGTGTTACACCATCCACCATCCATCCACCCACAGTGGGTTCATAAACACAGAGCACAACAGTAGGTAAGAGAATGGAAAGAGGATTCCCTACCAAACCTTGGAATGATGAAATAGCCCATTCACACAGCAAGCCTAGTGATAACAGGGTGTATGAGGGAGAGGACTCGCTTGGTGCCAGCCATCCAGTCACAACAGTTCCCCCTCTCATCTCTCTCTCTGTTACTGTGAATAATCAGGTGTAACGTCATCCCCACCGCCACAGCCCTGTGTCGTAACGTCAGTCTCTCTATTGATATGAGAAGGTGAAGTCCCACTTCATATGTACCTGATGACTGATGACTCTCCCCTGGAGGGAGCTGAAGGGAGACGGTGTGATGGTGTGTGGCAGCGTGGAAGGAACGGGGTACAGGTGAGAAAGGAAAGGGGGCAGTTAGGCCACGCTAGCGGGCAGGTTGGGGGAAAAAGGGTAATAATTAATGATCAAATTTTAATGGTGGCGGCGGTGGGTGGGCCTGGCGGGGCCAGGACTAGCGGGGCTGCTGATGCCATTAATTCAGCCCAGTGGAGCCAGGCTCTGCTCAAGACCTGCCGCAGCTGTCACCGCGCTTGCTTAATTATCCTCCTGCCGGCGGCCGCCTCTCCTCTTCGCTCGCCGTGCCTCGCCGCACTGCACGCTCTGTGACGCTGACTGTAGGACAGGACAGTATGGTGGCAATCAAGCAGCAAGGGGACACACAAAGATTCCTGGGCACTACCATGCTGACTAACAGGCACAGCAAAGAGGGCAGGGCATCATGGGTGAGCAAGAAGGCCCTGTTCATTGCGTAGACATCGAGTCACAATGCATATTACTGCTGATGGATTGGAGTGCCACTATACATACAAACGTATGTGGACACCCCTTCAAATGAGTGGAGTTGGCTAATTCAGCCACACCTGTTGCTGACAGGTGTATACAATTAAGCACACAGCCATGCAATCTCCATAGACAAACATTGGCAGTAAAATGGCCTTACTGAAGAGCTGTGACTTTCAACGTGGCACCGTCATAGTCTGTTTGTCACATTTCCGCCCTGCTAGAGCTGCCTCGGTCAACTGTAAGTGCTGTTATTGTTAAGTGGAAACGTCTAGTAGCAACAACAGCTGAGCCGCAAGGTGGTAGGCCACACAAGCTCATAGAATGGGACCGCCAAGTGCTGAAGCACGTAGCGAGTAAAATTGTCTGTCCTCGGTTGCAACACAAGTTCCAAACTGCCTCTGGAAGCCATGTCAGCACAAGAAATGTTCGTCAGGAGCTACATAAAATGGGTTTCCATGGCCGAGCAGCCGCACACAAGCCTAAGATCACCATGCGCAATGCCAAGCATCGGCTGGAGTGGTGTTAAGCTCACCGCCATTGGACTCTGGAGCAGTGGAAATGCGTTCTCTGTAGTGATGAATGGCGCTTCACCATCTGGCAGTCCGACGGACGATTCTGGGTTTGGCGGATGCCAAGAGAACGCTACCTGTCCCTTCATTCCAGTGAAGGGAAATCTTAACGCTACAACATACAATGACATAATAGACGATTTTGTGCTTCCAATTTTGTTGCAACAGTTTGGGTAAGGCCCTTTCCTGCTTCAGCATGACAATTCCCCCGTGTACAAAGTGAGGTCCATACAGAAAGGGTTTGTCGAGATCGGTGTGGAAGAACTTGACTGGCCTGCACAGAGCCCTGACCTCAACCCCGTTGAATACCTTTGGGATGAATTGGAACACCGACTGCGAGCCAGGCCTAATTGCCCAACATCAGTGCCTGACTTCACTAATGCTCTTGTGGCTGAATGGAAGCACGTCCCCGCAGCAATGTTACATCTATGGAAAGCCTTCCCAGAAGAGTGGAGGCTGTCATTGCAGCAAAGAGGGGACCAACTCCATATTAATGCCCATGATTTTGGAATGACATGTTCGACGAGCAGCTGTCCACATACTTTTGGTCATGTAGTGTATCACATAGGAGATGGCATATGTCTTTAGTTTTTACATCCAGCTTTAATGGTAAGTCATGGATGATTTAATGGTAAGTCTCTGTACATCTCACACTGAAAACATACTGTCTCGGCTGGCTTAAAAAGACCAGAGATGATCTCGATTACATTCGTTTCCGCTCTCCTTGATATAAAATGATGAGAAAATTGGGCAAAATATGATAGAAAGAATTTACATCTAAATTATACTTCTATAATTGAGTTAATTCCAAGAGTAAAACGCAGGGAGCCTCGGGCCCAGAAGATGAGCAAGAAGAGAACCTCCTTGGCTAACACACACTTGCATCCAATATTTACTAGTGTCCGATATCTCAACCTGTCTACCCTGAAAGAGAGAGGAAAGTTTACCTGCTCCTCTCAGTGCTATCCGAGGGCATGCTCTCACGCTAACCAATAACCTTTAATATTTTATCTTGCACCGGGGTGATATGTTTAAAGAGCTCTGGCTCTTCTTCACTCACAAGTTGTTGTCTCGGAGGATGAGACAGAAGAGGGGGAGAGGGAGCAGCCTGGCCTCAAAGACTAGACGTAACATAACATATAACCACTAACCCTAACCTTAACCCTAACCTCCCTAACCCCTAGCCTAGCTAACATTAGCCACCTCGAGCCACAACAAAGTGGAATCCATATGATATGTTACGTATTGCAAATGTGTAGCATATTGTGCAAATTGCTTTTAGTAACAAATCATATAAATTGTAATTCGTAACATATTTTTACGGAAATGATGGACGACGATAGACATCCACTATTTAACATACGAATCATAACACACATTAAATGGAGGGAGACAGGTTTACGTTGACTATATTGCATCTATCCAGGTTGGAGGGAGAGAGAGGGAGAAAGAAAGAGTGAGAAATAGAGAGAAGGAGAGAGATGGCGAGAGAGGGAGAGGGAGAGAGAGGCAGACAGAGAGAAGCGAGAGATGATAAAAGAGAGAGAGATAGAGAGTGACAGTGAGAAAGATATCCACTCTCGCTTTCCTGGAGGATTATTTCCGTACCTGTTCAAACACGCTCCTGTAAATAATTCATCTTGTTGAGCCCCAGCTCTCTTGTACATACTCATGCTTTTACCTCTCCGGTGGATATGTACCTAGTCTCATGGACAAAAAGGGCCAGGGACGACATCAAAGCAGTGATGTCTGCCTATGGGAGCGGCAAAACAACATTGCTTGTGTAAGAAACAAATGCACCACTCTTCACAGCCTGTGTTCGCAAGTTGTAGTGGGTTGTGAGTTCAATTAATTATAGATATCTTAACTATGCCATACACCCACCAAATGGATCATGTAAGGTTGTGCTGCGTGTTGCATACCCAGAGTTAACTTGATACTCCCTATACCTCCCCTTACAGACAAAGTGAGCTTCTATTCTTAGTCCACTTTTGATGTGTTTTGAGGAAAGGTTTCAGGTGAGGTGAAGTGAGAAACAAAGTACACTGGATTGGTGGGGCAAACTCCCTCTATTTTTTTTAGATGCATGCCAGCAAAGTCACCACATAACACAACACTAAACAATACATTAATTGGACTATAACGGTGACAAACAGTGCCCACAAACTGTTAGGGCCTACATCAAGCTGTCCCAACAGCAGAGTCCCAACAGCAGTCCCAGGACCTATTTTGTTGCCTTACACGCTGGAATTATAATACATTTTTGGGGGGTTTTACACAACATGCCTACCACTTTGAAGTGGCGATTTTTTTTTTCTTGTGAAACAAATGAGAAATAAGACAAAAAAACTGAAAACTTGAGCGACAATAACTATTCAACCCCCAAAGTCAATAGTTTGTAGACCCAACTTTTGCAGCAATTACAGCTGCAGGTCTCTTGTGGTATGCCTCTATAAGCTTGGCACATCTAGCCACTGGGATTTTTGCCAATTCTTCAAGGCAAAACTGCTCCAGCTCCTTCAAGTTGGATGGGTTCCCCTGGTGTACAGCAATCTTTAAATCATACCACAGATTCTCAATTGGATTGAGGTCTGGGCTTTGACTAGGCCATTCCAAGACATTTAAATGTTTTCCCTTAAACCACTCAAGTGTTGCTTTAGCAGTATGCTTTGGGTCATTGTCCTGCTGGAAGGTGAACCTCCATCCCAGTCTCAAATCTCTGGAAGACTGAAACAGGTTTCCCTCAAGAATTTCCCTGTATTTAGCACCATCAATCATTCCTTCATTTCTGACCAGTTTCCCAGTCCCTGCCGATAAAAAAACATCCCAACAGCATGATGCTGCCACCACCATGCTTCACTGTGGGGATGGTGTTCTCGGGGTGATGAGAGGTGTTGGGTTTGCCACAGACATAGCATTTTCCTTGAAGGCCAAGAAGCAAATTGTAGTCTCATCTGACCAGAGTACCTTCTTCCATATGTTTGGAGAGTCTCCCACATGCCTTTTGGCGAACACCAAACATGTTTGCTTACTCTTTTCTGGCCACTCTTCCAATAAGCCCAGCTCTGTGGAGTGTACGGCTTAAAGTGGTCCTATGTACAGATACTCCAATCTCCGCTGTGGAGCTTTGCAGCTTCTTCAGGGTTATCTTTGGTCTCTTTGTTACCTCTGATTAATGCCCTACTTGCCTGGTCTGTGAGTTTTGGTGGGAGGCTCTCTCTTGGCAAGTTTGTTGTGGTGCCATATTCTTTCCATTTTTTTATAATGGATTTAATGGTGCTCCGTGGGATGTTCAAAGTTTCTGATATTTTCTTATAACCCAACCCTGATCTGTACTTCTCCACAACTTTGTCCCTGACCTGTTTGGAGAGCTCCTTGGTCTTGGTGGTTCCGCTTGCTTTGTGGTGCCCCATGCTTAGTGGTGTTGCAGACTCTGGGGCCTTTCAGAACAGGTGTATATATACTGAGATCATGTGACAGATCATGTGACACTTAGATTGCACACAGGTGGACTTTATTTAACTAATGATGTGACTTCTGAAGGTAATTGGTTGCACCTGATCTTATTTAGGGGCTTCATAGCAAAGGGGGTGAACACATATGCACGCACCACTTTTCATTTTCTTTTTTTAAATTGTATTTATTGAAACAAGTCATTTTTTTCATTTCACTTCACCAATTTGGACTATTTTGTGTATGTCCATTACATGAAATCCAAATAAAAATCAATTTAAATTACAGGTTGTAATGCAAGAAAATAGGAAAAATGCCAAAGGGGTGAATACTTTTGCAAGGCACTGTACTACACAACATACATTTAGTATTACTTTCTTAGCTACAGTATACATACCTCCCTGGCATATTGCATCATTTATGCAGCAGCATAAATGCCTTACTCAAGAAAGCAAAAAAGAGACCATGTTTGTATATAGGTAACTCAATTATTATATTTTTTTACATTGTTTGCAAACTGATATATGACACTGAATGACGGGTCACCACTGACAGTATGTCAGACAGCCAAAGAGTATATATCATGCCGACTACTCCAAATGAAGCACATTGCACACTATATGCTACCCTGTAGTGTCCCTCTTATGGAGAGGACAATCGGAACGGCCCTAATTGCAAGACGAGACGTGATTCTTTAATAACTATGGTGTGGGCCACTTCACTTTGGTATAATCAGGGAAGAAAGTCTTGAGATGAGAGATTATCAAAGGGACCGCTGTGCGATAGCTCACAAATTAATACCATCAAATGCTCTCAATGTTCACTTATCTGAAAGGTTGCATGATAACTAAATACAAAAAAAGTTTGGAATAACTTTTTTTAAATGCACATTATCATGATTAGAGCTAGTTTATCGCAATGGAACATTTCATTGTCTATGCAAGGACAATCAGGAGAACTTAATAGCAATGTGATTAAAGACAGATCTTCAGTATGTCCAGAATTTATCCTGGCATAATGTACTGTAGTACAATTTATGATAGACAAGGTCTAGATATTGTAAACCAAAAATATTCGTTCAACAGAGGAACAGAGGAATACATTATGTATTTTGAACTGATGGACTGATTCAGTTGCATTTCACATTATTCTTGCTGACACAGTTTACTGTCTCGGATAAAACTGAGGCCCCTCTCTTTGACAACAGTGTATTTCAGATTCCAAAATTCTCATGAAAATGTATTTATTCAATTATATATCATTATCATTTCTGACTCAGTTAACCAATAACTACAATGTATTTTCAAAGTATTTTGTAATGAGTTTGATTCATTCTTAAATGTTGTCAATAAATCAAATCAAATGTTATTTGTCACATACACGTGGTTAGCAGATGTTAATGCGAGTGTAGCGAAATGCTTGTGCTTCTAGTTCCGACAATGCAGTAATAACCAACAAGTAATCTAACCTAACAATTCCACAACAACTACCTTATACACACAAGTGTAAAGGGATGAAGAATATGTACATAAAAATATATGAATGAGTGATGGTACAGAATGGCATAGGCAAGAAGCAGTAGATGGTATAGAGTACAGTATATACATATGAGATGAGTAATGTAGGGTATGTAAACATAAAGGTGGCATTGTTTAAAGTGGCTAGTGATACATGTATTACATAAAGATGGCAAGATGCAGTAGATGGTATAGGGTACAGTACATATATATGAGATGAGTAATGTAGGGTATGTAAACATTATATTAAGTGGCATTGATATATTACAGTGACAACAATGATGTACTGTAGACCAATCCTGGTCTTACAAGTTACAAAAATGGTGTCAAAACAGCAAGGTCTCAGTGTAGGATCACAGTTCAACCATCCCCAACACTCAGAAAGTCCCTTAATTTTTTCTTCCTCTTTAGCCAGGCACATCACCACAGTATGCACGTTCTCCTCTCCCACTTCTCTCCTCTCTTCCTCCCCTCTCTGCACTGGGGGCAGCTTTCTGCATCGGAAGAATCCTTGGCAAATGAATGCGCTACCTCTTGGGCTAATTAAATTAGAAAGGATCAAAACTACAGACCAGCTTTTGTGGTGGACACTGTTGTGCTTCATGCGTCTTTGCTCGGGGTGGAATTTCTGCCATTTAGCCCCTTCTTTGCCCGCAGCGGGATTCTGGACTTTCTAACACAGTCAAGTTTGCTAATTTGCTTGAATGAAAAAGAATTATTAACTGATAATAAGAAAGGGAGCAGAGAGGGCTCCGGGCAGGGATGAGTGGATAGGGTGAACTCTGCAGCACCTGAAGCGCATGCAATTTTGATTAATTCCTGCCTAAAACGAGGCATTCAGGAGTAAAATTGCTGTGCAAATGACAAGAACGATTATGGTCGTAATTCCTCTGCTTTGTAAATGTGTGCAGCTTTGTTTCAGCTCTAACTGGATGACATCACCACTTGCTTTTGTTATTAGCCGCATATTTCCGACCCCGCTGAGGCTTGATCTTTCATTTAAAAGTTAGTGCTTAATATTGGAGACTGACTACAGTGCTTTAAAATGGTGGTGGACTTGACATGATAAACGTGTATTATTTTGAAGTGTCCTTTCTGCATCTTTGTTTAGAAACGAACTGCAGACGTGAATTTTTGTGAAATATAACTATTAGACCTACAGTATGTCATGTAAGTAGGACTGCTAGATACGCATTGGAATTAGTCAGTAAACTATACCTGTAATAAATATGTCTACAATTTTCAATGAAAATGTGGAATAAGCATTGAATAGCTGTGTTAATATATACGGTTGAAGCCGGAAGTTTACATACACATTAGCCAAATACATTTAAACTCAGTTTTTCACAATTCCAGACATTTAATACTAGTAAAAATTCCCTGTCTTAAGTCAGTTAGGATCGCCACTTTATTTTAAGAATGTGAAATGTCAGAATAATAGCAGAGAGAACGATTTATTTCAGCTTTTATTTCTTTCATCACATTCCCAGTAGGTCAGAGGTTTACATACACTTAATTAGTATTTGGTAGCACTGCCTTCAAATTGTTTAACTTGGGTCAAACATTTCAGGTAGGCTTCCACAAGCTTCCCACAATAATTTGGGGGGATTTTGGCCCATTACTGCTGACAGAGCTGGTGTAACGGAGTCAGGTTTGTAGGCCTCCTTGCTCACACACGCTTTTTCAGTTCTGCCCACAAATTTTCTATGGGATTGAGGTCAGGCTTTTGTGATGGCCACTCCAATACCTTGACTTTGTTGTCCTTAAGCCATTTTGCCAGAACTTTTGAAGTATGCTTGGGGTCATTGTCCATTTGGAAGACCCATTTGCGACCAAGCTTTACCTTCCTGACTGATGTCTTGAGATGTTGCTTCAATATATCCACATAATTTTCCTGCCTCATGATGCCATCTATTTTGTGAAGTGCACCAGTCCCTCCTGCAGCGAAGCACCCCCACAACATGATGCTGCCACCCCTGTGCTTCACGGTTGGGATGGTGTTCTTTGGCTTGCAAGTCTCTGCCTTTCTCCTCCAAACATAATGATGGTCATTATGGCCAAACAGTTCTATTTTTGTTTCATCAGACCACAGAACATTTCTCCAAAAAGTACAATCTTTGCCCCCGTGTGCAGTTGCAAACCATAGTCTGGCTTTTTAAAGGCAGTTTTGGAGCAGTGGCTTCTTCCTTGCTGAGCGGCCTTTCAGGTTATGTCAATATAGGACTCGTTTTACTGTGGATATAGATACTTTGTACCTGTTTCCTCCAGCATCTTCACAGGGTCCTTTGCTGTCGTTCTGGGATTGATTTGCACTTTTCACACCAAAGTAAGTTCATCTCTAGGAGAAAGAACACGTCTTATTCCTGAGCGTTATGACGGCTGCGTGGTCCCATGGTGTTAATACTTGCGTACTATTGTTTGTACAGATGAACGTGGTACCTTCAGGTGTTTGGAAATTGCTCCCAATGATGAACCAGACTTGTGGAGGTCTACAATTTTTTTCGGAGGTCTTGGCTGATTTCTTTAGATTTTCCCATTGAAGCAAAGAGGCACTGTGTTTGAAGGTAGGCCTTGAAATACAATACATCCACAGGTACACCTCCAATTGACTCAAATGATGTCAATTAGCCTATCGGAGGCTTCTAAAGCCATGACATCATTTTCTGGAATTTTCCAAGCTGTTTAAAGGCACAGTCAACTTAGTGTATGTAAACTTTTGACCCGCTGGAATTGTGATACAGTGAATTATAAGTGAAATAATCTGTCTGTAAACAATTGTTGGAAAAATTACTTGTGTCATGCACAAAGTAGATGTCCTACCCGACTTGCCAAAACTATAGCTTGTTAACAAGAAATTTGTGGAGTGGTTGAAAAACGAGTTACATACACTTTCAACCTAAGTGTATGTAACCTTCCGACTTCAACTGTAAAGTAAAGTTTTAATGTTTACCATTAAAATGCATATATTTAATATTAGTCCCATATTAGTCCCAATTCAGTGTGAAATATATTGTGACATCTATGGGACTAATATTAAAGACATGCATTTTAATGGTTGTAACGGCCATTGATGGAAGAAGGTGAAGACCAAAGCGCAGCGTGGTACGTGTTTGTCATGTTTATTCGAAACTGAACACTAAAATGCAAAAACAACAAAGAGACAACCTAAACAGCTCCATCAGGTGCAACACACACTAAACAGAAATTAACTACCCACACCACACAAGTGGGAAAAGGCTACTTAAGTATGGTTCTCAATCAGAGACAACGATAGACAGCTGCCTCTGATTGGGAATCATACCAGGCCAAACACATAGAAATGGAAAACATAGAAAAACAACATAGAATGCCCACCCCAACTCACGCCCTGACCAAACCAAAATAAAGACATTAAAAAGGAACTAAGGTCAGAACGTGACAATGGTAAACATTTTACATTTTAATGTGGCATAATCACAACCAGTCATGATGTTTTCATCTGATTGTCGAACAAATTACTTCAAAAAGTAGGCTACCTGTGCATGTTCGCCCACTCCAAAATAATTCCACCATCCAAACAGTGCACTGTGCACCCACCATTTGATGAAGGGAAAGAGACATCTGTTACAAAACACTCCAAACTGTAATGACATTCGGCGAATGTCATTTGGCCTAGCCTGAATTAATCAATGCATCTCGCTGACAAATTCACCTTTTTTCTAAAAAGGAAAGTCGGGGCACTGTGCATGTAAACGTACTCAATGACAAATATATTTATTTATTTATGAAAAAATGACTAGTTAGTCAAGTAACTAGCTTTCTAGCTAAGCAGTTGATGTTGGATTGCATTTGCAACATTTTGTCCACCCAACTTCCATCTGTTAGTGCTAGCTAGCTAACCTCACTAGCTACAGGTGGAAAAACTTCCTTTGTAGCACATTGCACATTAACATCCTATTTCACTCTAAACTAGACTTTTAACGCAATTACCTTTTCATCTATTTAACTCTTACTAGCTAGCGTTATTATTATCTATGTTATTTTCTGTGGCTAGGTTTGCTATCTACATGAGCCGATTTCTTTCTCTTCTCCAGTGTTATATTACTTCTAACCTAATGTAGCAGGCGAAGAAAGATGTTTTCATCCCACTTTTCTTCTTCCAATTTCAGCGATATGATTAGCTGGAACAAGAGCTCTAAAATAACTTTTCATTGGATCTCCAAACAGTCCATGAAGTTTCAACTATAAGATTGGCTGACACAAATGGAAAGTTTTTCAGATCTGATGAAAACATATACAGAGCTCTTGTGTCAGCGAATCATATTGGTGAAATCGGAAGAAGAAGGGTTGGACTTATCATCGTAACAACAACGATGACACATGGGAAGGGAGATGATCAACCCATGGCAAACCAACAGCAAAGAACATGGATGAGATAACATTAGTTAGATTGTGTTAAACGATGTGTAATAAGATAAAATAGCAATTGCATTTAATAAAGTGTATGTGAAAGAGAATCTATTGTGTGATGTGCTGCAAAGTCAGATTTATAATTTGGAATTCATCCTGCTGTAGCTAGCTAGCTAAAATCAGCTAGCACTAGCTCTACTTAGTAAGCTAGCTATGCATTGATGGAGGCACAGCGGGGCTGCTAGTGCTCATGTCATGGCCATAGAGGTGAATGAATGGCTAGCTAGCGTTTACATTTTTTATAAAAATTTTAATTGAACCTTTATTTAACTGGGCAAGTCAGTTAAAAACACATTTTTACTTACAATGACTGCCTACACCGGCCAAACCCGGAAGACACTGGCCAATTGTGCGCCGCCATATGGTACTCCCAATCACGGCCGGTTGTGATACAGCCTGGACATGAACCAGGGTGACTGTAGTGATGCCTCAAGCACTGAGATGCAGTGCCTTAGACCGCTGCTCCACTCAGGAGCCAAGTGCCAATACTTTCAAATGAGTGTCAAACGAAACACTGTGTTTGGACTGTGTAGAGCAGGGCTCTCCAACCCTGTTCCCAGAGAGTTACATGTTGCAGTTTCTTAGTGAGCTAGCTACCTTCCCCATTTATGTCATTGTTACTGTAGCCTGCACAACTTCGTTTTTTCACAGCTGTCACAAATTCAGTTGTTTCCCAGAGTTTGATATGTTCATTTTAAATATACATATCTTTTTTTATTTCACCTTTATTTAACCAGGAAGGCTAGTTGAGAACAAGTTCTCATTTACAACTGCGACCTGCCCAAGATAAAGCAAAGCAGTTCGACACATACAACAACACAGAGTTACACATGGAAAAAACAAACATACAGTCAATAATACAGTAGAAAAAGTCTATATTGTGTGCAAATGAGGTAGGATAAGGGAGGTAAGGCAATAAACAGGCCATGGTGGCGAAGTAATTACAATATAGCAATTAAACACTGGAATGGTAGATGTGCAGAAGATGAATGTGCAAGTAGAGATACTGGGGTGCAAAGGAGCAAGATAAATAAATAAATACAGTATGGAATGAGGTAGTTGGATGGGCAAAAAACAGATGGGCTATGTACAGGTGCAGTGATCTGTGAGCTGCTCTGACAGCTGGTGCTTAAAGCTAGTGAGGGAGATATGAGTCTCCAGCTTCAGTGATTTTTGCAGTTCGTTCCAGTCATTGGCAGCAGAGAACTGGAAGGAAAGGCGGCCAAAGGAAGAATTGGCTTTGGGTGACCAGTGGCTTTGGGTGACCAGTGAGATATACCTGCTGGAGCGCGTGCTACAGGTGGGTGCTGCTATGGTGACCAGTGAGCTGAGATTTTTTTTTTTTTTTTTTCACCTTTATTTAACCAGGTAGGCAAGTTGAGAACAAAGTTCTCATTTACAATTGCGACCTGGCCAAGATAAAGCAAAGCAGTTCGACACATACAACAACACAGAGTTACACAAGGAGTAAAACAAACATACAGTCAATAATACAGTCGAAAAATAAGTCTATATACAATGTGAGCAAATGAGTGAGATAAGGGAGGTAAAGGCAAAAAAAAGGCCATGATGGCGAAGTAAATACAATATAGCAAGTAAAACACTGGAATGGTTGATTTGCAGTGGAAGAATGTGCAAAGTAGAGATAGAAATAATGGGGTGCAAGGGAGCAAAATAAATAAATACAGTAGGGGAAGAGGTAGTTGTTAATGCGGTGCTTTACCTACCAAAGACTTGCAGATGACCTGGAGCAAGTGGGTTTGGCGATGAGTATGAAGCGAGGGCCAGCCAACGAGAGCGTACAGGTCGCAGTGGTGGGTAGTATATGGGGCATTGGTGACAAAACGGATGGCACTGTGATAGACTGCATCCAATTTGTTGAGTAGAGTGTTGGAGGCTATTTTGTAAATGACATCGCCAAAGTCGAGGATCAGTAGGATGGTCAGTTTTACGAGGTTATGTTTGGCAGCATGAGTGAAGAATGCTTTGTTGCGAAATAGGAAGCCGATTCTAGATTTAATTTTGGATTGGAGATGCTTAATGTGAGTCTGGAAGGAGAGTTTACTGTCTAACCAGACACCTAGGTATTTGTAGTTGTCCACGTATTCTAAGTCAGAACCATCCAGAGTAGTGATGCTGGATGGGCGGGCAGGTGCGGGCAGCGATCGGTTGAATAGCATGCGTTTAGTTTTACTTGCATTTAAGAGCAGTTGGAGGCCACGGAAGGAGAGTTGTGTGGCATTGAAGCTCGTCTGGAGGTTAGTTCACACAGTGTCCAAAGAAGGGCCAGAAGCATACAGACTTGGTTGATATAGATGACTGTTCATCCTATTGTCATATTATCTAATGTCAACTGATAATAAGAATTGCTATTACACAGTCTGTGTGACAACTCATGTCATATGTTATTACATGCTACATGGTGTTATATCATTTGCCAAACTCTGTGTCACATTATTACATTATTACATGTCATATGCCGTTATAGTGTGGACAGACACCTTCAGTAAAGTGAGGTGTTATAAAACAGTTATAAATGTGCTTAATACCACAAGATGAGTTGAGAATATCACAAAACCACAAATGGGAGCAGAAAAATGGGCTCCTGAGTGGCGCAGCGGTCTAAGGCACTGCATCTCGTTGCAAAAGTCGTCACTATAGTACCTGGTTCGAATCCAGGTTGTCAATCCAGGTTGATTGGGAGGCCCATAGCGCAGCGCACAATTGGCCCAGAGACGTCTGGAGAAGGCCGTCATTGTAAATAAGAATGTGTTCTTAACTGACTTGCCTAGTTAAATAAAGGTAAAATTAAAACAACATTATAACTACTTTTATAACATCATATACCATTACTCATAACTACTTTAAACTACTTATGACAGCTTATGACAAATGTTATTATATGTTATATAGCTGTTATAAATACTTTATAAATGAATGAATAAGGACCCGTACAGTAAAGTGTTACCCAAGTTCACTAGAGGACTGGACCCAGTTGGTAATGTTGCAAGTTCGCTAGCAGGCTGGACCTAGTCGATACAGTCGTTGCAAGTTTGCTAGCTCAGAACAGACAGGAAGACAAGCGGAGTAGAGAGATTAATGCATTGAAAGAACCTGAACCAACTCTCACTGGTATAAACCACGACAGAGAGGTGCTCTGATCAGGCCCTACACCCAAACAAGGGCACTGCGTTCATCCACCTCTGGCCTGCTCGCCTCCCTACCTCTGAGGAAGTACAGTTCCCGCTCAGCCCAGTCAAAACTGTTCGCTTGCTCTGGCACCCCAATGGTGGAACAAACTCCCTCACGACGCCAGGTCAGCAGAGTCAATCACCACCTTCCGGAGACACCTGAAACCCCACCTCTTTAATGAATACCTAGGATAGGATAAAGTAATCCTTCTAACCCCCCCCCCTTAAAAGAGTTAGATGCACTATTGTAAAGTGGTTGTTCCACTGGATATCATAAGGTGAATGCACCAATTTGTAAGTCGCTCTGGATAAGAGCGTCTGCTAAATGACTTAAATGTATGTAAATGTAATGTAAATGTGTTCGTTTCATTTGGAATTTTCCTGTTTACCACTGTAGCAGTACAACATTTCATTTTAAACAAATAGGAGAATGGTTAAATTAGAGACCCTCCAAAATTTTTACTTTTACATTTAGGGGAGCTCATGTCTTATTTGAAGGGCTGAGGCCCCCTGGTCCCCCCGTAATTCGCAAACTGGTTACAGCAAAATCAAGTTACACTATAGGGCTTAGCTTCACATTTGGCGTGGAGAGGAGAAAAGGGGAAAGTGGGGGATGGCTATTATAATTAATAATGCAACGCAAGATAGTCACACATTATGACCAATTTACCCTAGACTTAATCAATTGAACAAAGTTGTTTTTAAGTGGCTTCTTGGCAAAAACAATTCTGGCAGAAAAAAATATTTTAAAAAATCTGATTTGGATCAGCAACAAAAAGTCTTGAGCATGTTTTGCATGCCTTCAGGAAATCTCTTAGAAGTCTGAGGAAGTACCTCCCACTACAAGGCTCTGGTCGTGTTGAGAGGTTTGTGCCAAAGGATTAGGAATTAATTCAGTCATCAAAGCCCCTTTACCTTGTCATTAAAGGTGGGGTCCTCCTCTTTTGCTGCTGATGAAGAGACATCTGCATTCCCTTGTTCAGCCCTGCCTCCTTCATTACAATATGCCTAATGTAATACACCACAAAGTGCCAAGCCTCTTTTATACTAGTTGGTACTGCTAATCAGCTTTTATTCTTTAAAAAAAAAAAAAGATTGAAAACGATTTTCAGTTATTCTGGAGAAAAAAACTATAAACAAATACATGAAGAAAACTCAAATGTCGTAAGTCTACTTCAATCAGAACTATAAATCCATTTTTTCATAGACCTGAGATTCAGAAAGCAACATTTCCCCTGAGAGTTTACAGCTACTCTGCCCTGCATTCTCTGTTTTTAGTTAATTTCATCAATCTAGTGGTAAATGAGAGTATGTATTTTCAAGGTCACACTTAAGTAAATCAATCTCTCCAGTATGTTAACTCAGATGACGCTAAGGCTATTTACCTTTTTATTGGTCCATGGCAAGGGTCCTAGAAATGTACTATATTCACTTTACTAAATGCAAACCAACTCATCACAATATAAACCTTTTTCATTTGTTTTGTGTGCCAGTTCACTCCTAGGTGGGATTTGAGCCGGTACAAAGTAAAGCTTTTCACCCAAAGAATCCCAGTTCCAACTATTCGACTGATAAAAAGAGTAATATGTAATCATGACCAGAACAACCAAAACACATGCAGGGCCTTGACTTGAAACACACAGCGAACTAGGCCTGGTCTAATAAGGATATAGACAGCTGTCTAAATTGCAAGTTGTGTACTAGTTCTGTGTGAATTAAGTCCTTCCTGTGTACCAGGAGCTTCTCTCGGTCAGTTCCCTCTTCCCTGTGCTGTTTAGATCTGAGAGAATGATAAAGCTAGACAGCCAACAGGTCTGTTATGAGTGGGAACAAAAAACTCGGGAGGGTTAGATTTTCTCATAGCTAATGTCAACCGGGGAGATATATACCTCGCCTCTACTGGGGCTCAGGGCAGGCATTATCTGCTCACCAAATATTTTGCGACTTCCTTTTTAGTCATGTGGAAGGAGTTTGTTTAGACCCCTCAGAAAGGGCCGGCCCTGACGCAGGACCTGTTTGGATTGGGCTGCTAAAATGTTTCAGGTAGGTGAACCAATGAACGAGGGGACAGGAATTTCAGGCAAACTATATTATCAGGATATGAAATAAGCTGCTCTGTAAAATACTTATCCCTCTCTTACTTCCCCTGTCTGTCTTACTTGTGCATGGAGATATAAGCCAGATTTGAGCATTCCTGTGATAACACAGCGACGTGGATGAGCAGTAGACACAGTCACCGTCAACCTAGGTCTGGTTATTATTGTCTGGATAGGAGCGGAGCTGTCGCTACGGTGAGTGAGCTGTTTGGCTGGCAGAGATTAAATAATGATTCCTGTTAGAATGAATTAGGGGGCTTTTGCAAAAGCTGCGGTGTGGCACACACCTTGGAAAGCAAAATTGCTATTTAAAATGATTACGAGGTCATTATACAGTGCAGGGAGCTAATGGCACCCATCTAAACTTGTCTATCACTTGGGCTTAAATACAGCGTCAACATACACACACACACACACACTTAGCTTTTAGATACGCATTAGTTTCAACCAACGTGTATTCGCTGTCCATAAATTCTGACACGTTCATTTCAATGTCATCATTTTCACATCAAGAAAAATGTGACAAAATATTTTCCTGTGATAGCTGGTCGTATTTGTCAAATCCCTCAGCAGACAGACTAATTTCCCAATATTGAACTACGAATATTCCTATGGATCAAAAGGGAGGGGTGAGGGCATTGGAGATTTTAATAAGGATAGTTTATCTTGAAGACAGCGAAAAATAGGAAGGGGTAGAGGGCTCTGTCTGTCTGCATCTCCTGTTCCTCTCACAGGTGATGGAGGAGGCACGAAGACTGTTGCACCATAATGGCAGCCACTCTAGCTGTGCTTCTCTGAACAGATGGTGATGAGCCTGTTGCTAGGATAAGGCCTGAAGAATTTCGTTTTTAATTCCACATTATTTGCCTCGCTGCCACGGTTGGTTTCCTCAGGCGAAAAAATACAAAGACAGAGAAGGAAGAAAGCAAGGAAAGAGGGTCTGAGCCAGGTCAACGGAGGACTCTGGGTAAGATTGTCTGTTCAGCTGCTGAAGATCACCTGGGTTGTGTTCATTATGGCACACCGTAGCAAAACAGAAAGTACTAATCTGAGTTCTCATTGGACAAGGTTAGGCAGTACCTATCAATTTTAAAACGTTATCTTTCTACTAAACAGAGGCCTGAGTTTGGGTAACAGAAACAGGAAGAAAGATTTGGTTTGGCATCACAGCTCGGCATTTGATGCCTGTGATAGCACAGTTGAAATAGTCAAATCCTCACTATTACGAGTCTGTTGCCCTTTCCTAATTAAGAATAACATGTTCTTGAGGAAAAGTTAGCCTCATGTTACCGGGTTTATCAAAACAACCAGAGACCAGATAAATATAACACACACGCACGCACGTGCGCACACACATAGTGTGGCCCCAACGAAGCGAAGTGTTGGTGGTCTCACCAAATATTTAAGTGCTTTACTGAACTTTCAACATTTATTTTATCGCAGACATTGTTGTGTTGGCTCGTTTGTCAAATTATCCTGAAAAAAAAGTATTTGAACTCGACCCTGGAATACTATCATCCAAAAATAACAAAGAGAAACACCCATGGAGGCTCTTCAATGCCCGGCTCCTTGCAATTGCTGAGAACTAGGAACTAAAAAGAGATCAGAATATTGTGAATTCACAGCATCCACTGCTAGTTGTCAAGCTTGAAAAACAAATGTGGCTTCTTTCTATCCTGTCACTAATCCTGTCACTAATCCATGTCTAACACAAGGATATCATTTAAAGTGCCAGGCATAGTTAAGCATACTCGTTGGCTACTTAAGCATACTCCTTGGCTAGTTAAACATACTCCTTGGCTAGTTAAGCATACTCCTTGGCTAGTTTAGCATACTCCTTGGCTAGTTTAGCATACTCCTTTTGCTAGTGTAAGACATACTCCATTGGCTTAGTTTAGCATACTCCTTGGCTAGTTTAGCATACTCCTTGGCTAGTTAAGCATACTCCTTGGCTAGTTAAGCATACTCCTTGGCTAGTTAAGCATAATGTGGTGGTAGGTAGCCCAGTGGTTAGAGTGTTGGGCCAGGAACTGAAAGGTTGCTGGATTGAATCCCCGAGCTGACAAGGTAAAAATCTTTCGTTCTGCCCCTGAACAAGACAGTTAACCCACTGTTCCCCGGTAGGCCGTCATTGTAACTAAAAATTTGTTCTAACTAACTTGCCTAATTAAATAAATAAAAATATTTACATTAAAATGAACATATTAAACTCTGGGGCACAACAGAATTTGTGACAGCTGTGAAAAAAGGAAGTTGTGCAGGCTACAGTAACAATGACATAAATGGGGAAGGTAGCTAGCTCACTAAGAAACTGCAACATGTAACTCTCTGGGAACAGGGTTGGAGAGCCCTGCTCTACACAGTCCAAACACAGTGTTTCGTTTGACACTCATTTGAAAGTATTGGCACTTTGCTCCCGAGTGGCGCAGTGGTCTAAGGCACTGCATCTCAGTGCTTGAGGCATCACTACAGACACCCTGGTTCGTGTCCAGGCTGTATCACAACCGGCTGTGATTGGGAGTCCCATATGGCGGCGCACAATTTTCCCAGTGTCGTCCGGGTTTGGCCGGTGTAGGCCGTCATTGTAAATAAGAATTAGTTCTTAAAATCGATTCAATTTTGGGTTATTTTGAGCTACCTGTAGCTCAGGACCTGAAGCAAGGATATGCATATTATTGATACCATTTGAAAGGAAACACGTTGAAGTTTGTGAAAATGTGAAATTAATGTAGGAGAATATAACACTTTAAATCTGGTAAAAGATAATGCAAACAAAAAATCATGCATTTTCTATTTTCTATTTGTTTTCATCGTCTTTGAAATGCAAGAGAAGGCCACAATATCGTACAGGAGTTTAGGCGCAATTTAGATTTTGGCAACCAGATGCCAGCAGTGTGTGTGCAGAGTTTCAGACTGATCCACTGAAGCATTGCAATACTGCACAATATTTTCTATCAAGTCTGCCCAAATGTGCCGAATTGGTAAATTGATGCATTTTCAAGTACATAACTATAGAGAACATACAAAAATGATATGGTAGTACAAAATGTAAGTTTGCACACTCCCAGGAATGTCATACATGACGGATAATTAGCTTCCCTACAGAAAAAACACTAACCTTCATACAGCTAGATGGCCAGGCGGGGTGGCTATGGGGCCAGAGACAGCAGGGGTTCAAACTGTAGAACCCAGTTCCTACATTTGAATATAAAAATAGATTTTATCAAACAAAACTATGCTACATTTTATCTCTGGGACCCNCTGCCCAAATGTGCCGAATTGGTAAATTGATGCATTTTCAAGTACATAACTATAGAGAACATACAAAAATGATATGGTAGTACAAAATGTAAGTTTGCACACTCCCAGGAATGTCATACATGACGGATAATTAGCTTCCCTACAGAAAAAACACTAACCTTCATACAGCTAGATGGCCAGGCGGGGTGGCTATGGGGCCAGAGACAGCAGGGGTTCAAACTGTAGAACCCAGTTCCTACATTTGAATATAAAAATAGATTTTATCAAACAAAACTATGCTACATTTTATCTCTGGGACCCCCAGGATGACAAATCAGAGCAAGATTACTGAATGTAAGTGCATTATTTACCTTCAGAGGTAAATGTATCAAACCAGTTGCCGTGATAAAACAATAGCATGGTATTGTTTCACAGTAATAGTTACGGTAAATTGGAAGGTGCAGTTAGAATAACAAGAATTTAAGCTTTCTGCCCATATACGCTATGTCTATGTTCTGGAAAGTTTGCTGTTACTTACAGCGTCATTCTAGTCACATTAGCACACGTTAGAACAACAGTCCCGGTATACGGACACCGATCCCGAAGATCCTTAAGAGGTTAGCACAGCATTCTACATCGATACGCCATCCCATTTGGTTTGCGCTTAGTGGGACTATCATTTGTTTTTCAACAGTATGATGACCCAACTCACCTCCAGGCTGTGTAAGGGATATTTGACCAAGAAGGAGAGTGATGGAGTGATGCGTCAGACGACTTGGCCTCCACAATCACCTGACCTCAACCCAATTGAGATGGTTTGGGATGAGTTGGACCGCAGAGTGAAGGAAAAACAGCCAACAAGACTATTGGAAAAGCATTCCAGGTGAAGCTGGTTGAGAGAATGCCAAGAGTGTGCAAAGCTGTCATCAAGACAAAGGGTGGCTACTTTGAAGAATCTTAAATAGAAAATATATTTTGATTTGTTTAACACTTTTTTGCTTACTACATGATTCCATATGTGTTATTTCATCATTTTGATGTCTTCTCTACTATTCAACAATGTAGAAAATAGTCAAAATAAAGAAAAGCCCTTGAATGAGTAGGTGTGTCTGAACTTTTGACTGGTATGTATAAAAAAATATATGTTTGGTCTTACTGCTATTAGCTCATACAAACGCATTGAATAAAATATTCATTACATGGAACAGATCCCCCAAAAATATAAAACGGAATTTTGTTCTGAATTGTCTATCCTATATCTGATAGACATAAGAAAGATCAGGAAACATATACAGTGTATTTCTTTTAACGTGTAAACATTTTTGCAACTGGTACCGGGAGACCTTCAGATGAGGCTTGTGTGTGTGGCCAGTTGGCGTCTTGGAGCAAAACAACCGACATGTAAATGTTTGTGAGAGTCTCACCTTTGCACAGATTAGTGTGTCGCCCAAACGGTTTGTAAAGACAAAAGTTGTCAGAGAAGAGTCTCCTGACACTTGTGGCGGTTGTAGAGAGAAATGGAGAACACCATCGTGTTCATGAGAGTCTCACGAGAGGAGATTCTAGTTTAAACTGACAGATTTTTATGGGGATTTTTGTATTATGCTAATTCGATTCCCTCGCGGGGGCGCGGACATAGACCTTAGGGAACGCCTACCCATGTCCACATGCGCTGCACAACTGCAAATATGCTATTTTACAAGGATTTCTTAATCAGGCAACATCAGAAACAGTTCCACTATATAAACAATTATTGCCCTCTGCTGCAACACTGTCTGTTCAGTATCTCACACAGAGGATTTCTAACTTTCCCTCTCTCCCTCCCTTCCCTCTCTCCCTCCTTTCCCTCTTTCCCTCCCTCCC